>NC_056730.1:745715678-746003178 GCF_019279795.1 Protopterus annectens | reverse complement strand
CACATGCATGTATGTGTGAGTGTAACTGGGCCCAGGGCCGATCTCCTTGTTAGAATAATAATAGGTATAATATGCATGCATACTACATTTATGATATCTGTATTTTTACAGTGATATTTGCATGCACCCAATTGCTTTCATTACTGATACACTGGCAATTGCTAGTAGGTTAAGGGCATAATATGTCACACTTAACAAGCTTTCATTTTAATGTAGACTATTATTATAAGACCTAATGAAATATTCATAAAAGACTGCCATTTTAATATGTCAGTTCTCAGTTAAATGTGTTTAAAACAAGCATGTGTGAAGAGATAACACACTGTAAGGCTTGATGCATTATGTTCCCTTATTGTCACAGCAAATGAGAATTGTAGATGCTCAGAATTATCTGATTGCTGTGAATTTTAGGCTATGCAGGTAAAAAGGAGAGCTGCTGTCTGACTGATTGCTACATATGGGTAGTTACACAATTCTTAACCACTTATTCTCTAAAAACTGTGTATTATTTGTCTCTCTGTCACTAACCACTGGAAACTGAAACAGTACTAGACAATGCTTACTATTGATTAGAGGAGTGAAAAGAGGGCTGGGCAGTATGGGTATAGAACAGTGGCATGATTGATTCATATCCCTCATCTTTGAAACAAACGTCCACTCCCTGTCAAGTATCTTTGAGGTAAAGCTAGATAATTGAATGGGCAGCTTCATGGTTTTCTTTGGTCAGTCCCATGTTGACCTCCTTGAGGCTGGAAGGAACTTTTGAATATCCTTTTTTTTTTTTTGGCTAGGCTTGTAATGAGCTGCATACTGACTGCCTAATCCTTACCAATGAACCTATTGCCAGGCATATACCAAATATACTAAGGTGTACACTTTCTTTTTGACACCTATTTAGTCTGCAGAGTCAGTGTTTAGGAAGGGAACTGTGTTGATTTTTTTTGCATTGTTTTGTATTCTTGCCAGTCTCATCCTGTTTCTTTCCTGCTGAAATTGGAAAAATATAATGTGCTCAGGATGCAAAATAGCATGAAAAGATCTGCATTCATACATCACCCTTTTAAATACTGTATGTATTATTGTGTTCCTCTATATTTTATAGCACCATGCTGCAGTAGATACATTTCATGAAGGTTATGTATTACCGGTATATGTGCACTAATGCTGTAGCTTTATATACTTTGTACGTGACTGTCCTGGATAAGAAATAATCATAATAATAACAATAATAAATATATGGGGTTTATTTCTATTCAGAGTGCTTAAGCATTAGACCACTGTGCTTCATCTGTGTGCAGTTGTGGGGTCTATATTTAAGTTATTAACAATAATATACCCATTTCTGCTCTAAATATCTGTTATGTCATAGTGGTGCAATGATTGTAAAAAACTAAGAATATTATTCTAGGAAAAACACCAACAAACATTGACTATATCAATTAAATTACCAATGGAAACTACTAAGTGAATATTATCCTGTTTTCCCAATTACCAAAATAAATTAAAATGCCCATAGATAAGCCAAAAATATGTACTCCTCATGAATGACAAAAGTAGTGAGGGCTTGAGTTTTAAAGACAAAACATCATTCCAACTGAAACTGCAGTTATAAGCGAGGCGGAGGCAGTGGGTGGGATTCAGTAACATTTGACATGTCTTGTTGAACAATTTTACCAGATAAGGCAGTCGTGTGCAGGGTGTATGAGATTCAGAGACACTATGAGCACAGCTGGTGGAGCCTGAGCAGCATAGCTGCTCATGCTGTGCTCTGATGGCTGTATAATGGTATTGTAATGCGCAACAATATTAAAATGAGGAACTCTGTGCAAGCGAATGAGGCAAAACAAAATGGTGGAGTGATTCAGAGACATATTTAGATCATTCAGAGATATATTTAGATCACTCTGAGCTTTGGCCAGCTAAGACTTACCTGCAATCAACTGGTGGTATAAGTGAATTTGTGTAAATCTTTAAATGCACTTTTTTCAAATAATACATCATTTAAATTGATTTATTTGTGTTGCATTGAACAGTATCTAGCTGGAAGTTATGGCTCTGTTTTTTCAGTTAATGCTTGTTAGAATTTAGTGCTAGTTAGAATTCCTGCATAGCCAGTGATAAGTGGGGGAAGTTTCACTTCATTGATATTTGTTTTTTGCCTTATATAAGAGGTACATTTTCGATTATTTTCTGCTTAAACTCTGAGCTTTGGCTGGCTAAGACCTACCTGCAATCAACTGGATGTATAAGTGAATTTAAACAAATCTTTATCTGCACTTTTTTCAAATAATACAGCATTTAAATTGATTTATTTGTGTTGCAATGAATACTATCTAGCTGGAAGTTGTGGCTCTATTTTTTCAGTTAATGCTTGTTAGAATTTAGTGCTAGTTAGAATTTCTGCATAGCCAGTGATAAGTGGTGGAAAGTTTCACTTCATTGATATTCAGTTTCTGCCTTATATAAGTGGTACATTTTGGATTATTTTCTGCTTAAACTCTGAGTTTTGGCCAGCTACGACCTACCTGCAGTCAACTGGATGTATAACTGAATATAAGTAAATCTTTATCTGCATTTTTTCAAATGATACAGCATTTAAATTGATTTAGTTGTGTTGCATTGAATACTATCTAGCTGGAAGCTGTGGCTCTGTTTTTTCAGTTAGTTCCCCACCCACCCTCCCTGTTTTTGTTTTGGTGTTAATCTTGGTGGCTTTGAAACTGCCTGCCCCTCTTGTAAATTTGCATTTGGATACTCTTCCTGGGCCCATCTCATTTGCTCACTCAAAAAAAATTGCACTTTATTCCTCTGCTTTCACTGTATTTGTGTTTCTTCCTACTTTATTACTTTATTTTGCTTTAGCGTCATCTTAAAAGTACTCAGCTGTATTACTGCTTGGTGTAACTATCATTCTAAGCCTTTTGGTTTAAGCACTTGGGCTTCAGACCAGTTGTTTTACATTAAGAAGGTTTGTGGTCTGCACTGTTGTGGCAGGACAGGTAGCTTACATCCTTCTAAGTTAGGAACTGCTGATTGAAGGCTCAGTGTCTGTTATTCTAAAACTGTATTAGTTCTGGTTTAAGCACTTGGGCTTCAGGCCAGCTATTTTACATTAAGAAGGTTTGTGGTCTGCACTCTTGTGGGAGGAGTGGCTGGACTCTGCCCTTCTGAGCTGAGAATTTCTGGTTAAAGGCTTATAGTGCCTGCATATTTGAACTGTTTCTTACTGAAATTGGTGTGCCTTGTTTACTGTAGCATAGACTAGATCCAGGCCTGCTGAACCTAGCTTTCTTTGTATAACTTGAGCACTAAAAAGTATTCAATTGTATTTATTACTGCTTGGTAGTAACCTGATTAAAGTGTAGCTATTATTCTAAGCCTTTTGGTTTAAGTACTTGGGCTTCAGACCAGTTGTTTTACCTTAAGAAGGTTTGTGGTCTGCACTGTTGTGGCAGGACAGGTAGCTTACATCCTTCTAAGTTGGGAACTGCTGATTGAAGGCTCAGTGTCTGTTATTCTAAAACTGTATTAGTTCTGGTTTAAGCACTTGGGCTTCAGGACAGTTATTTAACATTAAGAAGGTTTGTGGTCTGCACTCTTGTGGGAGGAGAGGCTGGAATCTGCCCTTCTGAGCTGGGAATTTCTGGTTAAAGGCTTATAATGCCTGCATATTTGAACTGTTTCTTACTGAAATTGGTGTGCCTTGTTTGCTGTCACATAAACTAGATTCAGGCCTGCTGAATCTAGCTTTGTTTGTATAACTTGAGCACTAATCCAGGCCTTCTTTTTGGAGAAGGTTCCCCTACACCCCAGTGGCAGGAGTGTGCAGTTAGAACTTGTCTGATTGAAGACTACAGGAACAGGGCTCAGGCTTGAGATTTTTTTACTGGTTAATTGAATAATTTGTTTAAAAGCCTTTTCTGATTGCTTGTAGTCATCTAAAGCTGTTTAAAGTGTATTTTTTACTGTTTGTAGTCATTCAAAGCTGTTTTAAGTGCATTTTTACTGTTTTTGCCTTATCTTTTCAAAAAAATGTCCTTATTTCCCACATTTCTAAGCTAGTATAGTCCAGTTTACAGGCTAGTGCTGGATTCAGGGCTGTGTTACAAGTTTCTGAGTTGCCCATACCTTACTTGGATAGAAGGACGTTTCTCTGTTCACCTGTGAGAGAGGGAGCTTTGAGCAGCCATCTGTCCCTGGAGGAGTGGTTCCAGCCCAGAAGTTAGTAGTTTATAGACCATTTTGGGCTAATTTCTATCTCTTTCATTTTCCTGCTATAAAAACCGCATTTGCATGGTTTTGCACATCCGGGCAGTGCCGGTTACCTAGGGCTAAATTATTCCCAGCTCCACCAAGTCTCCTCTTCAGTTTTTCCCTTGAAAGTAGTCTAACTCTCAACCTAAGCACTTAAAAAGCATCCTACAGTCCAGCACTTGCTCAGACCTAATAGCAAGCACTAATATACCCTGACACTTGATTGCCCAGCAGGGCAAGGTTCATTATTCACCCCTCACCAACCAAGTGACTAAGCAGCTCACCCTACTATTCAGGCATAACCAAAGGGCAATTTCAGGTATACTCTCCAGTCCAGCTGGTGAACCTGGGTATCCTGAGGCAATGTTACAACTGCCTCATGTACACAGACAACCCGCTCCGCCTACCACAAAACATTAACATATGTGAGAGATGCAATTATTTAGTTATATTGGAGGCTAAGCTCGCTCCACCTAAGACTGGAACAGGCAGTCATGAGGAGAAGGTTAACACTTGTACCACACCTCCAGCCTCACATAGACATACTACACCAGCACTGGCAATAAATACACAAAATCATACTCGGAGGCTCTAAATAAAAACCTGCAAAAGCATCAGAGACCTCCAAAGCAGACACCCAAAAAACCTGCACCTCCCATCACAAACCAGGCAATACATAAAACACAGAATTAGTGTGCTGCACAATCACTGCCCTTGAGGTGAAATAATAACACACTAGTAATAGGTGACTCTATAGTCAGGCACACTGACGTTCCACTCACTAGGCTGGACAAGGAGAAGGTTACTGTTAGCTGCCTGTCGGGAGCCAGAATCCGCCACATAACACAAGCACTCAGGTCACTCCAGAACAAGTACAAATATGACTCTGTCATTGTTCATGTTGGTGTGAATGACCTGAGACATACTTCCCTGGACTACATGAAAAGAGACATGGAAGAGCTCTCTGATCATGTAGCCCAGGCAGGTATGACCCTGACCCTGAGTAGCATACTGCCCTCACCAAGAATGATACTGCAGTATAAAGAAAAAAATGATCAATTTCAACAATTGGCTAAGCTCCTGGTGTCATTCAAAGAGGATCCAGTGTCTGTCAGCCTGGGACGACATGCTCAACAAGCCTCGTTGCTTTGCAAGAGATGGCTTGCACCTGTCACCCCTAGGCTTTTGAATACTTGCCAAGGTTCTTGCTGCCCCCTTAGTGCCTCTTCTAAGCAAGGCTCAAAAGTCAAACCCACCTCCATAAACAGCACAAATAAAACAATGATGGTTATGCTACTCAAAGCCAGGTGTTTAAATCTCAAAATGCACGTGCTCAAAGCACTCCTCAGTATGGAGAGCGTCGACATCTGTGCAGCTCTGAAGCCTGGTTCAAGGCTCCACAGAGCACCCCAGCACTACTGGGCTGCAACTCATACCACATATTTCAGCCACAGAACATGGACCAAAACACAAAAGGAGGGGATGTATCCATATTCATCAAGGATACCTACACCTCCAGGTTAGTGGTGCAGCATGATACCTCTGAGATCATCCATGTGCAACTAACATTGGGAAAACCTGCAATGCAAATTGTGGCATGCTACAGATCACCCTCCATGATCCATGACCACCACTCTGCCTTTCTGGAGACACTGGAAAACATCAAGGTCCTACCAAACACCCTGATATTGGGTGATTTCAATTACCCTACCATTAACTGGGAAAACTACTCAAGTGCAAACTCCCAGGTCCAGTGCTTCCTGGAATTTATCTGCTCAGATGCCCTGGATCAGCTGGTAAACTCCCCTACCAGAGCTGAAAACATATTGGACCTGGTCATCACCAACATGGATGACAGGTGTTCCGCACCGGAGGTCAACCCATCACTGGTTAGATCAGACCATAAACTAATCACTCTGGATGTCCACACCACACCACCACCCCCAACCAAGGAAACCACAGTGAAAAAACTTTTCTATAGCAAACTTCACCTTATGTAAGACAGAGGTGGTAAGTTCCACAGCCCCCACGCTAAAGGATAACAGTGTCCAAGATGCAGGAACCTTTACAAATGCACTCTATGAGCACCTACAAAAATGCATGGATCGTAACATCCCTAGCAAAACCAAGACTCACTCCCCTAAGAGAAGGAAACCAGTCTGGTGGACCCCTGCCATAAACAGGCTATACAATAGAAGGAGGAAACTAGTTCAGAAAAAAGCAAATCCCAAGAAGGAAAGACATCCCTGATCAGTATCAGTAAGAAACTAAGGTCCCTCATAAAATCCTCCAAGGCTAACTTCGAAAGAAAAATAGCCAAGGATTCGAAAGATAACCACAAAGCCTTCTTTAGCTATGTCAAGAATCTAAGTGGCAACTTGCAGATATACCCTGAGCTAGTGCAAAATAGCACAAAATATACTGAACCTACTGATATTGCCAACATCCTGGCAGAAAGATTCAGTGCAAACTTCACCCCACTCTCACACCCAAAGGGGCCCACAACAATACCGGAAAAGTGTAGTGTCCCAGAAATCACAGACGCACAGGTGAAAACAGCCCTTTCTAAAGTCAAAAGCACAGCATCAATGGGGCCAGATCGTGTCCCAGGCTGCATCTTGCACGAACTACAGAACAAACTAACCCCCCACCTAAACACACTGTTCAACCTCAGCCTCTCCACAAGCTACATGCCCATAGAATGGTACACAGCAATGGTTATTCCACTCCACAAAGGAGGGGCCACAACTGACCCTGGTAACTATTGCCCCATAAGCCTGACTAGCCTGGACTGCAAGGCTATGGAGCGCATCATCATGGAACTCATTAACAAAGACATTGGGAACCTCCAAACACTTGAACCGACCCAGTTCGACTTTGTTAAGGGCAGATCATGCCTACTAAACCTGGTTGACTTCTTCGAGACAGTCACCAAGATGAGGGGAAGGTGGTTCACACAGCCTACCTTGACCTCGCCAAGGCTTTTGACACCATTCCCCACTCAGGAATTATAGAAAAACTCACCAGCCTGAACATAAACCCCTACGTCACGAGATGGGTTGCCAACTGGCTTACAGACAGAACTCACACGGTAAAAATAGCGGGCTCCAGGTACGACTCTAAACCAGTCAGAAGTGGTGTCCCACAAGGCTCGGTCCTGGGACCCTTACTGTTTGGCATATACTTCTCAGATGTACAGGCAAACACAGGAGGACTATGGCTAACCAAGTTCGCCGATGACTGCAAACTGGGAGCCATAATTGGCTCTCTGGCTGACATGGACATTCTCCAAAAGGGCCTTACTGAGACAGACACCTGGTGTCAAAGTCATGGTCTCAAGCTAAATGCCAAAAAATGCATAGTCATCCCATTTGGGAAAAACAAAACCCCCATGAATTACCACATAGGTGGCAGCCCCCTTAATACAGAAGAAGTAATAAGAGATCTGGGGACCCAGGTAGATAGTAATCTCTCCTTTGACAATCATATTGCCAAAGTAGCTAGGAAATCCTTCTATGTAGCCCATCTAATTACTAAAGGGTTCACATCTAGAAATAAAGAGGTTATAGTGCTCCTCTACTTGTCACTCATCAGACCCATCATAAAGTACAATGACCCATGTGGGATGTACTTCACAAGACACTTCCAACAGCTGGAAAGACCACAAAAGTACCTCACCAAGAGGATTACTGGCCTCAAATATATGTCCTATGCAGCCCGACTGGAAAAACTTCGGCTGTACTCAGTGGCATATTGCTTACTCAGAGGTGATCTCTGCCTGACTTACAAAGCCATGTTCAACTCAGAATTGATGGATATGCTCCACCTAAAGAAATCCAAGTCACTGAGAGCCACTCGCTCTAGTGAGCTAAACCTCGCCACAACAATAAATAGAACATGCTGGAAAGGTAAATTCCTGTCACAGAGACTCCCCATGCTTTGCAACAAAATTCCTAACTACATTAGGCAGAGCCCCTCACTAACACTCTTCAAGAGAAACCTTGACGAGCAGATGGGTAACAGAAAATACACCCCTGGGATTACTTCACTGGCTCTTCTTGACAGAGGCTCAGTTAATTAATCAATAGGGTGGCGAAAGCTGACACACTCTGGCTAGGCTTATAAATGCCCTCGAGCAGATAGCCTAGTACCTACCTATGAACCTATGGCAGGAAGACTGAACACTAGTGGTATTGAACACAGCTAAATCCTCTGGTATATTCAGGAGAACAGCAGAACTATACTATGAGTTGCCACCAGATTAATTTACATCTATATGGAATAGGCCATTATTGCCACTACAGGCCATGGTCATAAGCATCATCACCCTCATAGGCTCTGTGTCTTCCATCTGCACTTAACATTTCATAGCTTTCATGACTATGATATTGTAGACTGGTTCTCTGTGGATAGTCATATCATGCAGGCAGTGTAGGCTTCACCTACATGCCTATGGCAGTCATGGAATACACATCCCAGTGGATACAAAGGTGTATGTGGCTTTATATACACTAGCTACAGGGACCTTTCGGCAACCAACAGGTGCACAGTTCCTGTACAGCTATTGATGCCTGTCTATCTCAGGAATCCACCTCAAAAATACTCTGTTAGTTTCTCAATGCTATGCCTCAGAGTTTGGGAGAGTATATGTGCTTTATATATCCCTTGGATGACAGAGCCAACGGTATGCAGGATGTCTATGATATAGTCCATTTAGCTGAAGTGCTGGGGCCAAAAGCTGAAACCAGAATGAAATAAATTGCCTCATGTTTACTAACAAGTTAATTCTCAAACAAACTGATATGGTATGTCATAGATGTAATGTACCACCGCCTTAGCTCTTCAAGTGAAAAAAATAAAAGGACTTTGCACTTGAAGTGCCTTTCTGTATGGTTATTTCAGTGCAGAAAACAATAATACGGGAACTTTCAATAACACCGTCTAACTCCTTTGTACCTGGGGCAGCTGCCCCTTTTGCCCTACCCTTGCTATGCTATTTGCTCCATGATATCTTACACAATGTACTGAGGTCTTCTGCAGCTGCTGTAGTTTATATTGCACTAATTCTGTCCTTCTGCACAATTATTATGCAAATGAAGGCTCAGCTCATTAATGTCTCTGAAATGCTCTTTGTACATGTTGCTCCCAACAAGACATCATATCCAACTCTATTGGGCATTGTACTTCTGTGGCCACATCATGGGCAGTAGGCCAGTAATATAGCATATTACTCTACCCTACTCTACCTCCTTGAAATGGAATTGCTGCATTGCACATTATATTCGTGGCTCATACGCAATGCTTCACTGTAAAGATATTTCAGTTTTCAGCACAGGCAGTAAAACTTAGAAGATACACAGATGAATATAAAGAAAAAGTACAAAATAAGCAATTTATTGATGGCCCCAAAAAAGTTTTATAGAGAAGTGAGAAACAAGGCAAAAGGAATTGAAAGACTGCCAAAATAGGAAGAAATAGATACATTTTGGAGAAGTATCTATGAAGATCCTGGGGAACATAGCAATGATGCTAAATGGATAGAAGAAGTAAAAGAAAGAATAAGAAGTTTAAAGGTACAGGATATGAAATGAGATGAAGTAACAGCCAGACAGATATTGAAACCAAGTTAAGAAAACCTCTAACTGGAAAACCCTAGGCCAAGATGCAGTACCTAACTTTTGGTTAAAAGTATTAGCACCTTTGCACAAAGATTTAGCCATGAGTAAGAACTATTTATATGTGCAATCTGAACAGACACCAACCTGGCTAACAACAGGAAAAACAATGCTCCTACTTAAGAATGAACCTGCAAGCTACCCTAAAAATTATAGACCAATAACTTGCCTTCCGATGATGTATAAACTATACATGGGAATTCATCCTAACAGAGTTTTTAGTGATTTAGAAGAAAACTCAATTATGGCAGTAGAGCAAAAGGGCAATAAAAGAAAGTCATATGGAACAAAGGATCATTTGTTGTTAAATAAAGTCATAGTGGAGAACTGTAAAAAGGGGAAGAATCTAAGTATGGCATGGATTGACTACAAAAAAGCATTTGATAGTATCCCACATTCTTGGATAAAAGAGGCTTAAAAATTTATAAACTGATCGACTACATTATAGTAACCATGAAACAGTGGCAGACCACTTTGCAATTAAGCCATGATAAAGGACAAATTATTATCCCAGGGATAAAAATTCAAAGGGGGATATTCCAGGTTGACTCTCTGTCACTGTCACTATTCTGCTTTGCCCTTAACCCATTAAGCTGTTTACTAAACAGCTTAGGCCATGGCTATAATTTGGCTCCTAGAAAACAACAAAGTGTAAAGACTTATCTTCTCTTTGTTGATGATTTAAAACTGTATAGCTCATCAGATGAGGAACTGAAAGCACAACTAGAGGTTGTCAAAACATTTTCAGATGACATAAGAATGTCATTTGGTCTTGATAAATGTGCAAAAGAAACCTTTAAAGCAGGAAAACTGCAGCACCAGGAAAACATCAGTTTGGGATAAGAATGTGATATAAAAGAACTTGAGCAAGAGGGAGTGTATAAATATTTGGGAATTGATGAAGGATCAACAATAAAACATGAACAAATGCAAATAAAACTTAGTAAGGAATACTTTAGAAGACTTAAATTAATCCTGAAAACAACATTGACATCTAGGAACAAAATCCAAGCTATAAACCAATTTGCTCTTCCTGTCCTAACTTACAGTTTTGGAGTGATTGACTGGCCCCAAAACGTGCTAGCTAGATTAGATAGGAAAACAAGAAGGATGCTTCATGCACACCAAATGATTTATAAAAATCAGTGTATACCAAGATTATATATTCCCCGTTCCAAAGGAGGGGTGGGCCTCCTTGAAATTGATTACATGTATAGATCTGCAATCATGGGACTCCACACATATCTGCTGTCCTCACAAGACCCAAACGTAGTGAAAGTTCTGAAACATGAGGAGAATAAATCTAAGATGACTTCTCTGCTTAATCTAGCAGAAGCATATCGGCGTCAAGCAGGAATGGAAATCAAACCAGAAGTAGATAAAAATCAGGCAACAACTGAATGTGCCAAAAAACAAAAGAAAGAATATAAGGTGAAGGATCAGATGAGAAGGTTGGAAATGTGGAAAATGCATAAATATATTTGCAAGTATAGAAAACTTCTGGAAGAACCTTATGTTGATCAGAAACGAGCACAGGATTGGTTAAAGAGAGATGAATTCAAACCAAGAGATGAAAGGTTAATAATAGCGGCCCAAGATAGTGGGCTACATACACGCTGGTTTACAAAGTCCATTGAACATGTGGGAGAAACAGACAAATGTAAGTTTTGTAAAACCAAATTTGAAACAGTCGCACACCTCATTGCTGGTTACGACATACTAATGGCAGGAGGACTGTAGAATGAAAGGCATAATAATGTGACAAGACTGTTGCACTGGGGATTGTGCAATCATTATGTTATTGAAGTGGCTGAGAAACACTGGAAACATCAGTCACAAATCATCATAGAAAATGATGACGCTTATATCACATGGGATCACCCATTACCAACAGTTCAAAAGATAGATGGTAGAAAATCAGATATAGTGGTCCATGAAAAGAAGACAAAAGTAGCATTGATCATTGAAATCGCCACACCCACAGACTAAAGTGTGTTGTGCACAAAGAGACACAAAGTCATAAAATATCAAGATCTGTAGACAGAAACGAGAGCAATGTCGAAGAAAGATACCCAGACAGTTTCAATAGTAGTAGGAGCAATGGGTCTTTTAAATTAGACTCTACAATTGTATTTAGATATGTTACCAATCCATGTAACCCCATACAGAAGGAGTCATTACTGGTCACATTGTGGGTGCTGCAAAGAGCATTTTTGGCAGACATCAAAGATTGAAACAATACTAATTTCATGAACTTTAATCATAGTTTGACTTAGGAATGGGGTCCATTCCTATCATGGTATTATAAACCTAAAAGATTTAAAGAAATTAAAATTAATAAAGACATATAATGGCAAAAGGACTGTATATTGAAAGGCATAATAATGTGGCAAGACTGTTGCACTGGGGATTGTGCAAACATTATAGTACTGAAGTGGCTGAAACCACTGGAAACATGAGCATCAGAGAAAATGAAGCCTACGTCACATGGGATCACCCATTACCAACAGGGCAAAAGATAGATGATAGAAAAACAGATATAGCAGTCCATGAAAAGAAGACAAAAGTGGCATTGATCATTGAAATTGCCACACCCAGTGACTACAGTGTCTTTCATACAGAGAGACACAAAGTCATACAATATCAATATTTGCAGACAGAAATGAGCGCAATGTGGAAAAAAGATACCCAGACAGTTCAAATAGTAGTAGGAGAAAGGGTCTTATAAAAAAGAATCTGCAATCGTATTTAGATATGTTACCAATACATTAAACCTCGTATGAATTGCAGAAGGAGTCATTATTGGTCACATTGCGGGTGCTGCAAAGAGCACTTTTGGCTGACATCAAAGATTAAAATAATACTAATTTCATGAACTTTAGTTGTACTTTGACTTAGGAATGGTGTCCATTCCCTCCATGGTATGAGAAACTCAAAAGATTTGGAGAAATTGAAAAAAAAAAAAACAACAAAGGTATGGCTGTTATTTTCCACATCTCACAGTCAACTTTTCCAATATAGTGCCAAGGTACCATCCATAAAATACCCCACCACCGTGAGTGCAACTGCATTGCTCTGTGTTGCACAGCACATCTTGAGCTTAATCTTAGACATGGCCGCAGGATGCCAGTCATACTTCTGTGCTATGAACCAGTGCTGGAATATGTTTGGTGAGGGTACTGTTCCTTGTAGGGCTTCATGGTGGTGCACACAGACAGTAAGATTTTCCTGTATTTCTTACATTGTGACCACCAAGAGCATTTACAGCAGAAGGGGTAAGATGACCCAGAATAAAAGGTAAATGCCTGCCACTGTCTCACCAGGACAGTCACTGGCACTCCTCATATTGGTGACCAGTGATAGCATCATTACACTGATTTCAGGTAAAGGCATCCTACCCTCCTTGGCTGGAGTTGCATAAATGTACTGTAAGTATTTCTTCTCAGTTATGCATCTTTGCTGTCAATGCGTGATGTATAGTACTTAAATATACCTATATTTGCTCCACACCACAAAAGCTGTAGTGGATAATATACAGCTGTTCAGGAAAAGGCTGAAGCACCTTTCTATAGGCCAACCTGAGAGCCTCCTCGTGTGGCTCATTGAGTTGCATCCCTGCCTGCCACCGGTTACTCAGTCTGAGCCAGAGCCCAGTGGTAATGGAACCCAGGGTGGAGTGTAGACAACCAAAGTAAGCAGGAGGGGCAGGGAAGTCAGCTGGGCACTCTAACCAATCCACCCGTCATGGTGTTTCCCTCACTTTTTGTGTATTCCTTCCTTGTTTGTTGCTCCCAATCACCTGTTTTTTAATCCACATTTGAATTCACAACTGCCACTGCATATTATTTCCCAGAAAAAAAAAAATATATATATATATATAGTATTTATACTTCCTGAATTGTCCCTTTTTTCACCTTTTGCCTAATATTATTTGAGGTTCCAGATTGAGAGATATGTCTCTTTTGTGTATATAAAATGGGCATCTGTCTAAAAAAAAATTATTCTACCTTTCCCACACCGTCCTTTTAGATTCCACAGATTGTTACAATGGAACAGGCTCAGACTAACCCACATATTGGCAATCCCCTTAACCAGGCACTGGACCTTTAAACACTAATGACATGTTTTTGTAATCAGGTAATCCATAAGTAAAACTAATTTTGCTTACATACAATAAAAGTTTGTAACATTAACCAATGGGAGTGATTTGCATAGTGCAGACTATATGATTGACTGGAATATTTATTTTGTCAAATTAATATAAATAATGTGATATATTAAATTAAGTACATGTCTTTTTATTTATATGAATACTAAAAGTCAATATGTCATGTGGTGCTGTTTCACACTGTTGTAATCTTCATAATAATTTCTAGTATGAGTGTTCATTACAATTCTACAGTTATAATGGGAACAATATTGGTTGCCATGTATTATATTGACACTTAAATGCTGTGTATGTTCTAGCAAACTCTTGAATTCTCATGGGCTGACAAATGACTCAGAGGCAGGGTGACCATATATGCTAGAATGGCCACTTGCTGCTGCCAGAGTTAGCTTAGAGACTATGATGAAATGTCCTATGGTCAGATCTCATGTCACAGTGAAGAAAGATCTGGAGAAATTGCCATCTATATGACTTCCGGTGAAAATCCAGAGCCTGGCAGACCACCCCTCTAAGGGAGAGGGGGGCTAACATCTAGTGCTTGGTGGTACCCTGATATTATCGCACTAGCTGCTTCCACAGTTAGGGATCTTGACTGGAGTCTGCTTTAATGATGCCTCCCAGTTCCTTATCCACAGCACCCTACTGAATTTTCAGACCCTAAAGAATGATTACCAAGAATTATACTTCTTAAATAAGGGAGGTAGCCCACTTGGCAAAGGGTCGTGTCCAGGACTGTCTTCAGTGGAACATCTCGGGGAATTCATAGCTGTGCAGATAGAAAAGCTGAGGGGTCACCAGAGGTTAATTGGGGGGACAGGATGGGAAGGGGCAATTTTAAATTGCTAGTGGATCATCGCGTCTGCTGTAGGTACATCACACAAGGTCTTTTTTCTATTAATTACTATGGCAAAGTTGGTGACTCAGACAAAACAGGAAAAAAATATTTTCTTTTATTAGAGTAGAGTGAGAAGGTGAGTTTTTTTTTTAATTTACTTTTCTCTTTAATTTTGTGCGACTTTCGGGTTAGTATATTCAGAGAATGAGGATGTGGCAGTGAAGCCGCTATATTTGGAGTAAGTACTCTGCAGAAATGCTTTATCTGCATGTTATGAGATATTAAGGGTTACATCATTGTATGGATGCATTGCAATGCAATTTAGCTGTGGTACTCAAGAAATTTTGATTCCTAGTTTTGTGAGAGCTATTTCACTTTGAACAATGTATACGTATGAACTGCATGTTCTAGCTGAGTGTTTAGTCATGCATTCTAATGTCATTATTTTGGATGATTGTAAATTTACTTTATTTTGTAGGTTTCAATGCAGGCAGACAGATGCAAGCCTTACCATTAACTACATTTTTAGCAAAACATTACATGGTTTCATAGCTAATTTCAGTACCATCACCCACATCTTAACATTTTGAGTAACTAAACAGAAAATTATTATTTGTTTAATGCTTACCTTATAGTACTTAGCTTGTGATAATTGAATTAGCATGGATATTTTAATGTTATAAATAGTTTTGCAAAAGATGACTACGTAGCACATGCACATATATAATAGGGCCAGACAGCTAGGAATCTTGGCCAGCAAGAGGGACTGATATCCTACTACAAGGAATGAGATTTTTTTATTTATTGTATTTTGCTTTTGTTTACTAGGTTTGACTGACTGGGACTAGTCAAAAAAAACTTTTTAGAGGAAGCCTGCAGAGAAAAGCTCCAGCATATTATAAACATTTCAAACAGATATTCAGTAATATACATAAAGAGACGTTAAGTAATATATATTGACGATTGCACATACATTTGCTAAATTAAGTGTAAGGTTGTAATCATGGCCGAGTGGTTAAGGAAATGGACTAGAAATCCATTGAGGTTTCCCCGCACAGGTTCAAATCCTGTCAGTTACAATGTTGCTGTTTGTGTAAGTTCTGTGATGCATGCAATAAGTACATAGTGCTATAGTGTAGACAGTCAGATAGGTAGTAGTTCAATTCCCAACAATGGCAACTGAGTGTGTGTGTTTATTTCCTGTCTATGTGTGTGCAATGCCAATGCATTTTAAAAAACAGCTGATTTGGCATAGTGGTATGTTGCTCTGACTGTAGTGCACAGGGTCATGGGTTCAAGACTTGTCAGTGAAACGCATGATGGTAACACAACATTTACTGGTGGGATAGCTCAGTGGTTAGAGTTCTGACTTTGCATGCAGTAGATGCACGGTTCAAATACTAAGACAGGAAATTCAGCTTTATTCCAGTGGCTCTACTTGATAGAGGTACTGGGAACTAACGTCGGGCGGCATGATGCCAGGGCACTTCTATGGGCTAGGCTTGTAAAGGCTCCAAGGCCATTAGCCTAGTACACACCTATGAGTTAGATTACATGCATATAAAATAAAGGCAACTATTCCTGTATAAAACACATTTATACATTAGTAGATGCTGAACATTGAACATTTGAAGAGGTGTATTAGGGGATTTGTCAAACAGATAAAAGATCATGTGATTAGACCTTAGAAATTGAAAGAAATGGAAGAGAGAGAGAGAGAGAGAGAGAGAGCAAAGGAACCAGGTAGGTCAGAAAATGTTACAATTGTAATTAAAAGGTTGGATATAAAATAGGCTCAGAGCAATTTTATATATATGGTTATCTAAGGTTTATAGTAGGAGTATGGAGGTGGGAGTGAGCAATTTCACAAAATAAAGTGCTAGAAAATCAGTTCTGGCATTGGTGAAGACTGTGGGTCATATGATTTTAAATGCAGATAAATGGTTTGATGATATGACAAGCTGAGGATAACAGCTGGCATTTATCCTGGAGATATACAGGAGCAGGTCTATTGATTTGGTAGGTAAAGTTTTAGTTAATGAGTTCTGTGTCCTAAAGACAAGACAAGTACTAGTTCAAGTTCATCTTCTGCAGTCTGTTGCCAGCCTCCTCCTTTCAGTGGCTGCATTGTAGTTGCCAGATGACAAACACCAGCAAAAATACTTATCATTCTGTTATCTGACTTGAACTTTAAAATTCAAAGATGGAATTGTGATTTGTCTTTGTCTGTGTTAATATTCCAGAGGGTTGGAGTGAGTCAGAATGTGGGGTACACTAAGAGTTTGTCAGGGTAACACTAGCAGCAGTACCTGGAGGTACAGTTATGAAGCTGGATAACAAACATTACTTGGATTTGTTCCTTCTATTTCTGTACTTATAGCATAATAAATATAGATAGAATGTGCAGTTTGCTAGTATCAGTTACCTCAGTGATATATACATAGGTGACTCTCTCTCAGGTTATGTGTGTATTCCTGCTAGACTGTCTGGGGTGTGGTGGGGGGTAGTTGCAGGCACTTGGAGACTACATGGAGACCATGAAAACCACTTCTTGTGCTTGGGACAGGGTTGCTTGTTGTGGAAGTGAGGGATGACCAGCATGGACAGCCCACTGCATGTCCATCTTTGACTCTGAATGCCAGGCTTCTGGCGGAAAGCTAGGGCTAATTAGAAAATGCTTTAAATCACCGCTAGTGGCTATCTAAATGAATGATCCTCCTGGTCATCTCTCACACCAGTAGTGAGGAACACATTTTTTTTTGGCAAGGAAGGGGATGATGGTTCACAGGTAGTGGGAGTAAAGAGTATAAAAAAATAAAAAAAATTAAGCAGAAAGTAAATGGCAGCAACTATTTCTCTTTCTGACTCCACACATTTCTTTCACTTATTAGATTCCAAATGTGTTAGTTCAGAGCAAACCGGTGAAAAATCAGGTTTGCGCATGTAAACAACTTTTCAAGGTTACAAGCTGAACAATTTGCAATACAAAGAAGAAAAGAAAATGAAATAAAAATGGCACGCAAAACAAAGAGTATTTCATCATGCTGGAGTGAATACAGAAGGCGTTTGAATTAATGCCAGTAAACTGTTTCTGTGTAACTAAGTAGCTAGTCAGTAATGATTAATAAATTATATAGAGTCATTTTTATGCCTAATTCAATGTATATTAAGGCAGTACAAAATGCTTCTGTGATGGTTCTAAATCCTAAAGGTAAATGCAGGATGAGTAATATAATGTAATGTAATATAATGTGATTTATGCAACTGAATGAACTATCCAAAGCAATACCTGTTTTTTGATAAAAAAAATATTTAGTTTTTATATAATGACTGGTTTATGCCTACACTGTTTACACAGATCTATTTGAATGATTTATGTATAGATGATTTACATAAAATCATACAAAGTGATCTCAACTGGCTATTTACTGGTTATACGAGACAACATTTTATAATGATATTTTTTCTATGTATAATAAGCACTGTATCTAAGGGGAATACATGTGCTAAATTTACAGGGAAAAAAAGCAGATACTGATTATATACAGAAAGACTTTTCTTTTTTTACTGATGATTATTCAAATATGACCATCTCCTAGCTGAGACAGTATTGTGTCTTGGTTGTGCATTTCCATTAAAGTATAACTTACATTTTTTCACTTTTTAGGTGAGTGGTATTACTCTGCTTATCGTGCATGACATGGTGAGTTCACATATGTGGAGAGGGAAAGGGTGGTGTGTAGCCAGAGGCACAACTATTTAAAGATAGTGCCAGTTTCACTGTGTGTTTGTCTGTGTGTGTGCGTCTGTGGGGGGGTCTTTTCATCTGTTAGTTGCCAATCATAGGGGGCTCCCAAAATACTGGTTCATAGGTTCATGAATGATTTATGCATAGATGATTTACATAAAAATCATACAAAGTGATCTCAACAGGCTAGTTACTGGTTATACAAGACAACATTTTATAATGATATTTTTTAGAGGAGATGGCTTGCATCATACTAGTTTTATGTAAAGCGGTGTTAAAGAATCTTGAGTTCAGACACCTGCAATTCCTTTGACGTTATGTGCTGATTTTGTCAGGACATGAAAGAGATCTTTTGGTGATTCAGGAGAATGGTGTAGACTGGCATAGTCCAGATAAGCTGCAGTGTACACTTTTTAAGTATAATTAACTTATTTTTATGATCTTGACTGATTGACTAGTATATGCAGCAATTCCTCCATCATGCCCAACACCAGCTCCACAATTCTTATTTTATTTATTTATTTATTTATTTATTACTATTTGCAGGGCAAAGTAGTTAGCAGAATTACTGAATTAGTGTGCTTTGTAATAAAAAAAAAAGAGCTGAAAACAGCCCCTGAGGAAGAACTGTAATGCATTCCAATCAGCATTACATTTCGTGTCTGAACACACATGGTAACATATGAAAGGAGGGAAATACATTCTAAAACTTAGTGCAATATCATTTGGTATAAAAGACAGTGTACAGTTCTAAAAATCCTGGCTACATTCCAGCTGGGCAGTGGAGTTCCAATAATCATAAACCTCTCAGGGAAGAAGTACTTCTTGAGTTCTGGGGAGCATTTATTCCCCTACAATATGCTGCCTGTGTCCCCCTTTTCTGATACTATTCACCCTGTTCAGGGTAATCCTTTGTTGCCTCTCCAACATGATCTTGCACATCTATATCATGTGCCTGTCTGGTCACTTCTCTAATGGACAGAGCTGCAGCTTCTTTAGCCTTTGGCCATATCTCTTGCCCTCATTCCCACACATCCTTCTGGTGTTTTCTCTCTGGATTCCTTCCAGTTGTCTAAAGTCTTTCTCATCATGTGATCTCCAGAATATTCACAATACTCAAGGTGTGGTCTGCCAGGGCCTGGCCTCGCAGCAACACTTTTCTTCTGGAGTCTATCTACACTGAGGATACACCTAGCATCCTATTTCCTGTTTCCACTCCCCTCTTATTCAGCTTCTGGCTGATGAATATAGGTGCGATTGCTTCCTTAGATCCTTTTTCTGCTGTTCTGCCATTAGTGCCATGCCCCTAAATTGTTATTATGCCCCAAGTCACATGTGTGCAGTGAATTTTAAGTGTCGTATTTTTGTCCACTTGGTTAAACTTTCCACATCCTTTATTTTACTTCCTCCCGCCATTGCTGCTATGCATAATTTTTGTATTGTTATGGACAAGGTAGATTCAGTTTTCGTTTCCCTCAGATAAGTCTTAAAGAAACACAAGAGTTTGAATGCAGACTACTACCTGTGGTAGTCCACTAGTCTCTTTCTATTCATGACATTGTCCATCTCACAACAATCCTCTGTGTCCTACAATGCAATAACAAATCAGTGCACTACCCTAATATTTGTCCTATTCCATGTCTATTCAGTGTTCCTAATAGCCACTGGCAGGGGACCAGGTTAAAGGCCTTGCTGAAGTCCCATTGTCCATTCCTACCTCTTCCAAATTCTTCAGTAACACAATGATAAAACTGAACCACATTTATAGGTCAGCTCCATCTGGCTTTGGATCCATGCTGGTTGGTCCATTGAAGATTGCTGTTCTCTTGCAAAACAATCAGGCTTCCCTTCAGGATTCTTTCCATGGCCCTTCCCTGCCACTACAGTTAGATAAATAGGGATGTAGTTTCCCAGATTTTTTTGTTTCCCCCTCTTGCTTAAATGTGCCAGAGTTACTGTCCTGTAATCCTCATACTTTTATGTACTAAACATTGGCCTGCTGAAGATTACCTTACTTTTGCCTGATAAGATTTAAGTCTGCTTTTTCTCAGTCTTCCATGATTTCTTTCACACCTTTCTTCATTTCGGCTAGGTCAGCCTTTTCCTTCGTTTTACTGTTGCATAGCTAAAAGCTATAGTTCTCTTTCCAGATTCTTTCTGTCACCTTATTTTCAACTTTCAGTTTTCCTGCCCTTATCATCTTTGTTGCTGCCCTGCTAACCAAAACTTCTGACTATTTAGCAGTGGCTGCTGTAGACCCCTCTTGGTTATGGACCCAGTATACCTCCATACCTCCAGTGCACCACCCAGCTACATTATATTTCCATACTACCATCACCCCATTTTTGGTGATGTCAGACAGTTTCTTTGTTTCACATATTTTAAATGCTTTGTCCTTGCCTGCCTTTTCCCTTCTTTATGAACCTGCTGTCCTTACAGTTCTACAGTCCAACCCCTGTCCATACAGGACCTTAGCTTTGTCAGATCACATAGCAGAGATCTTTTTCAAGTTTTCCCTCTTTTTTACTACTGCATCTGCAAGGAGTTTTTGCATTCTGCAGGATTTTTTTAATTTTTTTCTGATGACTTTGTTGAGGGTATCTGTAAGCAACCAAATGTTTACTATAGTCAGACATGCTAATGATCTACACTGCACATGTTTCAGTTAGTATTATTAAAATGCAGAATAAAGTCCAGCTTGTTTAGCATATCGTTGCAAATTATTTTCTCTCCCTGAATTCTAGACAGATTTGCATTCCAATAATCTTCTCAATATGATAGCAACATTCTTTATCCATTTTTTGCATCCATTTCAGCCAGTTCAGAAAAAAGAAAAAAATCTCTTCCAGACTTTCTAGTTAACTGAGGGCTGGATTCAGAAAAGTTTGCCTCATCATGCTGAGTGAATTTCTGAGATGAGCAGCCACGCGCAGGGTGTGAGCAATTAAGAAAATCTAGCTATATGAGGTGGCAAAGCCAAATAATGTAGTTGTCCACGTTGTTTACTAATGATTGTGTAATAAAGTGCTGCATATGACAATGAGGCAAAAAAATAGCAAAGTGATTCATAACTGTTTAAATTCCAATCAGTAATACTGTTGATTTGAATTTGGCCAGATGCCTGTGTTCACATGGAATACATGGCACTAATATGCTTCGGACTGCCACAACCATTGTAAATGTGTATCTGCAGGAGGATGTCATTGTAGCTTTACCAATCAGAGTATGTCATTGTCCCAGACAAAAATGCCCCCAAAATATTTATATCAAATATATGTAAAATACTATGTGTGTGTGTGTGTGTGTGTGTGTGTGTGTGTGTGTGTGTGTGTGTGTGTGTGTGTGTGTATGTATATATATATATATATATATATATATATATATATATATATATATGTGTGTGTGTGTGTGTGTGTGTGTGTGTGTGTGTGTGTGTATAATGTACAGATAGATACACAGAAATAATATCAGTGTGCGGAAAACTGTCACCAGGCTGTGTGTACCCACAGGCAAACCTTTGCAGTGATGAGGAAGGAAGCTAGCACTGCCATGAAGTGCTCTAGATGAACCCCCGTCCAGAAGTCTGTGTTTAAATCTTGTTCTTTAATGTGATGAGCCTGTCTGCCTGTCATTATGTAGATTCATCTGTCTGAGCACAATGAGTATGGTAATTAGAGATCATCTCATTGTTTCTAAATCACTAAATTTGTGTCAACAGCAAACCTGTTAAGCATCATGTAGATTTCTGCACGGTGCCATCCACATGCCTGAACACCTTGCACATCGATAGCTGTGTATTTTATGGGTGTGAGAATTGTCATCCTTTATTTAACCGTCTTCAGCTGGAATCCCTGTACAGCATGCACTCTCAACAGGATACAAGGGGATGACAGACTGCCATGTTCCACACCTTAAAGTGCAATTGGAACCATAAAAATACAGTATCTATATTTTCAGTTTGCCTTGCATCATACAGATGAGTTATCCATTGATGCCCATCATTGCATGGAGGATGGGGCATGTCAGAACTGTTCTGGGCAATGATTCTCTACCATTTTTCCTGATATCATTTAAAGTAAGACAATGGGGCTGGAGAAAGAGATGGTAGTGTTCCTCTTAACATAGAGGTGGTGTGAGGAGGAGTCCATGATTTTTGTGGAGATCCTCTATAAGCAGTACAACTCAGTACAACTAGAGGATCCTGCAGTAGGGCTATGCTGGGTCACTGTATAAGACTAATGACTGGGATAGTTTGGCCAAGACTGTCACCCATGCTACTGGAAGAACAGTGCTGTCACCATTACAGTGACCCAAATAATCATAAGCCTGAGCTCCTTTGCTGATGGGAAGATGAAGTTACTTTACTTATTTCAGTACTTTAAGTATAATATCTTTAACCTAACCAAATAACCTGCCACAGCATGCCAATATCCAATCTTTCATTATGCCCTTTTTATACCCCTAGCCCCTAGACTATTGAAAATAATAGGCAGATGCACAGGAGCAGACTACAATGCCTAAGAGACCACCAGGATGAGTATACATGATGGCATAAAATGTTTCTGTTTTCATTCCAACAGTTGTAGGCATTGCACAATAATTATGTATAACTGTTTTACACCAGTGCCACATCTGTCAATACCAGCATAGCTCATGGGTAGTACTATGGTGTGGAATGTTAGAAGTGCACTTCCGCATATCTCCTCTTGTTTAGGTGGACAAGTGGATCTCTATATGTCTGTGTGCTCTGACATCTTAGGATGGCTGTGGATTAATTTCCCCTCACCACAAAGTTCTGTTGTTTTCCAAAACTACATGGTACATATATGTATGATCCATAATTTGTAGTTTGATAGGCATTTCACAATGTACAATAAAAATATCTGTCCCTTGTTTTTCACCTATGATTGACATATTATTGTGTGACCAGCATATTTATTTTGTCTATGTGCATTTTTATTATTGTGAAAACTTAAATTATATCCCTGACCACAAGTATAAACTTGGTGCCTTACTAAATAGCTCCGGCTG
The DNA here is from genome assembly GCF_019279795.1 of Protopterus annectens. Lineage (NCBI taxonomy): Eukaryota > Metazoa > Chordata > Ceratodontiformes > Protopteridae > Protopterus > Protopterus annectens. Next base: position 745,979,467 of record NC_056730.1, on the reverse strand, counting down.
TTACTATTCATAGGTTCATAGGTTCATATGTGCTTACTAGGCTAATGACCACTAGGGCCTTTTAAAACCTAGCCATGCATCCCAAATCTCTGACAAGTTCTGATACCCTTGATAAGAGTAAGCGGGGGCCTGAGAGATGAACCATTTACAAGTTGCCTGTGTCCGTTAGAGACATAGGTGCCAAACCAGGGAGGAATTTCCAGTTTTCCATCCAATTGTCCAAGTTGCACTTGAATTGGGTTAGGGAGGAGCTCTGCTTCACATGAATGGAGAGCCAGTTCCATAGACGGGGTAGTCTCTGGGAAACATACCTATCTCTCCAGCAGGTCCTATTTATATCACAGGCAATGTTTAAGTCATTAGAATGGATAATTCTGGTGCTGTTTGTTTTGTGGATATACAGGAGGTCCATCGGAGTGGGGTCTGACAATGCCCTGTATGCCAGGCATAGATCTCCCCTCAAAAGCCTGTAGGAGATAGAATACAAGGATAGGGTCTTGAGGCGGTCTGCACAGGACATTGTACTTACGCCCTGTATTCTTTTAGTGAGGAATGATGAACCTCTGTGGACGTTCCAGTTGTTGGATATGCTTGGTGAGATACATATCAAAGGGGGCATTGTACTCAATGATAGGTCTGATTAATGCCGAATACAGTGGAACGATGACTTCCTTGGACTTAGACCTTTGTTTATAAGTTGCACAACATACAATGATTTCCTCACTACTGTAGACATGTGATGGTCAAAGGCTAGACTACTATCTATGTGTGTCCCTAAGTCCCTGACTACTGGGGTAACTAGTCTAAGGGGTGTGTTGTCACTATGATAGTTACCAGGGATGGATGACTTTCCAAAGGATACTATTATGTATTTCTTGAGATTTAGTTTTAGTCCATCGCTCTGACCCCAGTTGTTTGTCTGTGTCAGCCCCTCCTGGAGAACATTTGTGTCAGTGTGGGACTCAATGACAGCTCTGAATTTACAATCATCTGCAAATTTAGTCAACCAGAAAACACTGACATTGGCCTTGACTTATGAGAATTAAATGCCCATAAAGGAGTGGCCCATGGACTGATCCCTGAATGGCCACTTTGTAGAGATGTTCTCCCTAATTTTAGCTTCCTTGGTCCTGTCTGTGAGCCAGTTGGCTATCCACTGGGTGACATATGAGTTTGTACCTAACCTATTGAGTTTGTCAACAATGCCTGAGTGGGATATTGTGTAAAATGCCTTGGCCAGGTCATGGTAGGCAGTGTGAACCATTTTCCTTCATCCATTGCTTTGGTTCCCTTTTCAAAGAAATCCACCAGGTTGACTAGGCATGATGTGCCCTTGACGAAACCAAACTGGATTGGCCCAGTGTCTGGAGGTTTACTATATCTCTATTGATCATGTCCATGATAATTCTTTCCATGGCTTTACATATAAGACTAGTGACACTTATGGGTCTGTAGTTTCCAGGGTCTGTAGACGGTGCACCTTTGTGCAGTGGGATGACTGTTGCCATTCTCCATTCATGAGGCACAAAGCCTGTTTGGTGGCTACAGTTAAATGGTAATTCTAGAGGCCCTGATAGGTCATGTTTCATGCTATTTAGAAGGCATTCTGGGATTTTGTCTGGGCCCATTGATGCAGTGTTCTTGTTCTTAGAGAAAGCATTAAGGACCTGTTCCCTTGTGATAGTAGAGGAGTTACATTTGATGGTGTTTCCTGAGGGAAGGTTTAGGGGAGAGAGGGGTAAAGTTGGAACTGAATTTATCAATCAGGAGATTTGCTCCATTTGAGCTCTGCACACAATTGTGTATTGCCTTTGAGGATGCCAAATAGCTAAAGAATGATTTGTGGTTGCCCTTGGCCTGGGAAGCCAAACTTTCTTCAGACTTGGGTTTGGTAGACTTTATTTGTCCTCTGATTTGTTTGTTTAGTTTGATGAGAGTGCTTTTATCCTGCTGGGTGCTGCACCTCATAATTTTCTTCCTACTCTTATACAACCTATTCTCTTCCCACTGTTTGTCTGATGTCGTCTCCTATTTGTAAGACTCCAGATGAGGATGGCTTTTGGCAAAGGGTCCTCTGCATATCTTATATTCAGACACATAAGTTGATGAAATGCCTTTTTAAATAATGCTATTAAAAAGTGTATTATGCTTAACTGTATCATTGTCCACACAGTTAAGAATGCAATTTTAACTGTGTTTGTATTTCTCCTCCACTTTTTTTATACACATTTATTTGTTTTATTCATTTGTTTTATTTCCATTTATTTTACTATTATATACAGCAACACAGCAAACTGTACCTATCCCACCAGTGAGGCCTGTCATTCCCCCCACAGGTGACAGCAGTAGTGCCACCACCATCACAAGCATCCAGCACATCTGTGTCCCAGCCTGCCACCATTGCTTCCTCACCTCCTGCCCTACCTTCCCCATTTACAACAGCTATCCCTGCACTGAGGCTGGTACAGGGGTACCCACTGGTGGAAGTGCAAGCTGAGGTGATGCCTTTGTCACTCATCAAGAGCTAGCATGGCTTGTGTGGAGATAATAGACAGGAGGTTGGATGCTTGCATAGGTCACATGGAGACCATGCTGTGATGACTCGTTGAGTAGCATCCCTGTCCAGTGCTGACTCCAACTTATCAGCTGGTACACAGTAGTGACAGTCCACAGGGTAAACTCCCACTGGGTCAAAGCTGACATAGACTGCTTCTGAAAACACCTGGCCCTTTACCGCAGTGCAGTATTCCCCCCCCTTTTGTGTCCCTGCCCACCCACATATGTTGTACAGTGCTCCCGTCAGCATTGTCTAACCACTGTTTGTCTGATATCTTTTCCTTCACGTTGTGTCCCCCTCTCACACACACAAACACACACATGCGCACACCCCAAAAGGACTCATAAAACAATCCTGTTTTTTGTGGTTGAGCAATGCATCATGGGTCGTGAACAGCACCTTCACTGCCCATGTACAAGAATGGCAAATGGCACTTCTTTCACTATATAGCAAAATAGAAGCCCAGTCTGTTAAGTGCACTGCAGATATTGTCATCAGTCATGCAAATGAGCTGAGTACCAATGTGTAGCACAATGCAGGTATGAAACAGGGTAAAGCTAAAGCCTTTAGTCTAACTGCTACCAAGGCTCAAGTTTTCTTATGATGTCATTTTACAGTGTCATTGCACTGAGTGGAGGGTACTGTTTCCCTAAGAGTTGTGTGTTGTTTTACAATGTTCAGTTTTCAAGCTGCAAGTGTGTTGCATTCCCCTGAAATCTGTGTTTTCTGACTCTTTCAGTATGAGTGGTTTTGTGGTTCACCTTAATGATGCAGTGGAAGAGAGAATATCACTAGCAAAGGCATGGCTTCAAGTCTCTTGAGACCTATATTTCTATTCTTGTGGTTAGTCTGGCAATGTGGTACAGTCACCTGATATATCTTGTCTGATATCCTCAGTATAAGTGCTTCTGTGGCTCACCTTGTTAAAAAACTGAGCAAAAGGAATGATTGGATGAAATACGAGATAGAATAGGACCCGATCTGATGTCACTTCTAACTTCACATGCAAGGAAACTAGCTATAAGTTGATACGAAGGTATGTTGGGCATATAGCACCCCCATTTGCTATAGAGAACTGAGCAAAAGGAAACATTGGATGTAATACAAGACAGAATAGCACTCGATCTGATGTGACTTCTAACTTCATAAAAATCTTTTATATTGCTACATGGCATTAAACATCTTTTGTAACCTAATATATTAAGATGTATTAACAAAAGAGTTATCTCATTGAACAGGGGGATGCTCGTCCTTTGACTTCAAGGTAGAGAAACCTGAGATCAATCAGTACTCAATATAATGGTTCATCGGTTCTAGGACACTTGTTTTGAACATGTCAAACTTTGGAATATACCCAGTGAGAATGCAAAATTTCAGATGTAATAAGATTATCTATGGAGAGTAGGTGCATGGACACAAATATTAATATTATGATTTAAACTACTGTAAAGGTGTGAGCTGAAAGGCAACCAAGCTTGGATACAGTTACTTCCCTAAAGCTGCGTACACAGCAACAAATAGCTCTGCATTGGCTGAAGCATGAATATCTCAGTTTTAGGATCTTAACATACGCTATAACAGCCTATCACAGGGTGATTGAATATTAGAACTAAGAACACATGAGGATAGAATCTCTCTTCGTTAAGTCTCCAGCTAATTTTAATATAGGAAGACATTAATGAAGGAGATGAATCCACCCCTAAAAAATACGGAGGTGTGTCAACAATAGGGCACTTTCATTAGCCTTGATAATTTCAAAACAGGATGGCCAAATATGAAAATTGATTGGATGTAATTTGGATGTATGGACTTCCATTGGTCAGCTAATCGAAAAATAGCTTATTGTTTGTGAAAGAAAAGGGACTTTTATTGTCATTTTTAACCTTGAAGAAATTAAAACCTACTGTTAAACAGAACCTTGATCTATTTCGTGGGGATAGCATTACCCATCTTCAGGTTTCATATGTACAAACACCACATTTGTAGCTTCAGCCTAGGTGGTTTGTCTGTCGTTGTTTTTGTTGTTAAAAAACTTAGGGTGTAATGCAGGTGGACAGAGTTGATCGGTCACCTCCCCACAGTGTGTAATACTTTCCTTTTTTAAATGACATTTACATTATAGTACAAGTAGACTGATCAAATTCTGATGTTGTCAGGACTGTTCTAGGTTGGTACATCATGTTACCTTACTGTACCCCTCCTCTCGTTTATGTTTCACCTAATTCTACATTCATGTATTGTCATATCCCCTTTGCCATTGTGTTTTGCAATCTTGCTTTACTGAGCAGCTCCTTTTGCAATCTTTTAGTTTCTGTTGTTCTAGTAAAACCACATTCCACTCTTAGCCTTCCCTGACATTTTCCTTTTTGCAGAATATTTCTCTGAATATATATCACTAAGTAATATTTATTGTGAAGGCAGGAGTGTTACACTGAATCGAGAGAGGTGGATACAGTTAACACGATACCCCGACCCCATGTAGAAAAATGGGAAAAAGGGAGCTGATGATGATGATGATGAGTTATGGTGAAGGTGACAACTGATTTGGCAGAGCAGTGCGTTGCGTTGACACTAGTGCACGGGGTCCTGGGTTCAATACTTGGCAGTGGTGCCATTTCTGGTCTGTGACTTTAATAGAATTTGTTGGCAGGATAGATTTGTGTCCCAAAGACTCCCCCGTCTGTAGAATAGACTCCATCTCCATGTCAAGCAGACTACCTATCTAGCCCTATTTAAGAGGAACCTGGACGACTGGATGGAAAACAGAAAATATACCCCTGGGATCCCACCTGTGTCCCAGCTGAACAGGGAAAACAGGTGCTGACATTAAGGGAACATGGGTGAAATTCTTGACTAGGCTTATAAAGGCCTCCAGGCCAATAGCCCAGTATCATCCTATGAACTTATGACATATGTGGATCATCTGTCTGTGATTACTGAGTAATTTTACTGTAAGGGTGATGAATGTAGATCATTCTTCTATGATTATTGAGCAAGGTGACAGATGTGGATCATACTTCTGTGATTACTGGGTGATTTTATTGTAAGGTTAACACAAATGGATCATACTGCTGTGATTACTGAGTGATTTTATTGTAACAGTGACAGATGCAGATCATACTTCTATGATTACTGAGTAATTGCATTGTAAGAGCGACAAACATGGATCAAACTTCTGTGATTACTGAGTAATATTATTGCAGAGGTGACAGATGCATATTGCTCTTCTATAATTACTAATTTTATTGTAAGGGTGATGCATGTGGATCATACTTCTGTTATCATGGAGTGATTTTTTCTGTAAGAGTGACACTTGAATCATACTTCTGTGATTACCAAGTAATTGTATTGTAAGAGTGATAGATGTGGATCTTAGTTCTATGATTACTGAGTAATATTATTGTAAAGGCGACAGATTCAGATCATACTTTTATGATTACAGAGTTATTTTATTGTAAGGGTGGCAGAAAGTGGATTACACTTCTGTGACCAGTGAGTAATTTTCTATAAGGGTGACACTTGGATCATACTTCTGTGATTACTGAGTAACTGTATTATAAGAGTGACAGATATGGATCATAGTTCTATGATTACTGAGTACTTTTATTGTAAAGGTGACAGATACAGATCATAGAGGAAATTCAATGAAGCCTACATGATTTTTTGTTTCATGTAGGCATGGTATCTGATGCTTACACGGGCTAGAACATATTGAGATTCAGTAAGTGCTGCTTTGTGGCACGCGCATACGAGCAAACAGGAAAAATTCTGGGGCATGCAAATCACCTCATAAGCAAGTGAATATCATGCAAATGAAGCAGGTCGAGCAATCCAACAAGCAGAAAGGCATCTATTCAGACCCCGTGTCAGTGTCCGTAGTGTACACAGAAAAATTCTGCGTACAGGAGTCTAGACAGACAAAAGGGGGTGTAATACTGTAGAAATGTGGACATAAATCCCCTGAAAATGTTATACTACGTACACATATGAGCAAAACTATTATCCTCACGGTCAGAACGATTAAGGGAATAAGTTAAATTAATAATTTTTTTTAATAATCTCGGCACGTTTGCACTACATTCCACAGTGTGCAAACATGCTTAATAGAAAAAAAAATAGGAAACAAATGAATTTTAAAATATGTGACAGAAATGTATTATAGGACCTTGTGTCGGGTCCCCATAATGGTGCATTACTGCTGTTGCTAAGGTGATAGGGCTATGAAACATGTAGTTTCTAGGCTGTCAGCATGGATATGTATGTAAATGAGGTGGATTTATTGAATATCAGAAAGGACTAATTGTGTCTGCATATCCCCTTCATGCACTCTCTTAGACATGTTGATGTTTACACAGGATGTGGTTGACATGGGGGGGGGGCGTCCTATCACTTTTAGGCTCTTTTAAGCTTAGATGCATGTGTTTACGTGGCGCACCACCTGGCTGAGCATGTTCACACGGAAAGACCACCCAGTGGACAGTGATGACATTGGCAGCAAATCCTTAGAACTGGATGTATTCACTTATTAATTTTGACCTTTGTATAAGCTATGCTGCATGATGTGGAGCTGTGTGCAGTGTTGCACACTGAAATAGGGCTATTAAATGATGTTAATTATATTGTAGGCAGGTGGAATGTATCATAGTTAGCCAATCACACATTCTTGACCTACAGCACAGCTGTATAAAGTATGCATACACTCTACATTCTGATTTTCCCCCCAATACTCTGGACCATTGGAGTTTAGACTTGGGAAATTTAACTGAGATAATGTCAGGAGCTGCTGCAGGTCTGCTACATCTGTATGTGCTAGATGCTGAAGACAATGCTGCTGGTACTGCTGACAACAGGCCCAGGTAGAGAAGGAGAAGAGTGTTCAGGCCCAGGGTAACCTTCCAGGAGCTACATGAGCTGGAGATTGTAGAGTGCTACAGGGTGGACAGGGACATACTATAGGAACTCACTGAGCTTGGCCACCCTCAACTCAGACCCAGAGCCAACAGAGGGGGAACCCATCACAGTGGAACCAAAGGTATGTGTAGCCCTAAGGATACCAAAGACCAACTGGAGACATGATGGGGGTGTCTCAGGCATCTGCATCCAGGATACGACACTAGTTCCTGGATGCCATACTACCACATGCCAGTGAGCACATATCTTTTCCCCTCAACCCTGAGGCGAGGGCCAGCAATATGCAATACTTCTACCATGTAGCACACTAACCTGAAGTACTGGGTGCCATAGATTTCACTCATGTACACATCAAGACACCAGCCGGTGAGTAGGGTGGAATCTATGTCAGCTGCAAGAGATACCACTCCATCAACTGCCAGCTCATATGCAATGCCCAGGGGATTATCCTGAATGTGTGTGCTGGCAGCCCTGGAAGTTATCATGACTGCCATATATGGCCCACATCACAGCTGTACCAGATGTTTGCTAGGGGGGACATCCCACACAGCCATTTACTGGGGGATGCTGGTTATGCCCTGGAACTGTGGATGATGACACCCATCAGAAATGTACACACACTCAAGGAAGAATGTCATAATGAGGCACACATGCAAAGTAGGAACATCATAGAGCATGTGTTTTGGCTTCTGAAGTCATGGTTCCAGTGCCAAGATATATCTGGTGGAGTCCTGAGTACTCTCCAGCCACATGTGCACATATGTTCACAGTATGTGCTGTGCTACACAGTCTGATCCTATGGAAACAGCTGCAGCAGGATCAGCATAGGGAAGAGATACACAGCACCCCACCAGTGCCTAGGCCACCAAAGCCACACTCACAGGAGGACTCAAAGGAGGAACCCCCTGATGATGTCCCTGTAGACAGACGTAGGTGTGCCCAATATGCCCTGGCTTTGACTAAGAGACAACGCATAGCACATTCACTGACTACCTAAGGACCTAGGGGCTGACACCTTACTCCTACTGAAATTTATATAGTAAAATTGACACCAGGCAACCCTCACAACCTATACCTATCTATGTATTAGCTGTGCACTGCTTACATCAGACAGAGTCAGCCCTGAACTACAGTTCTGCCAACTGCTGCTTTCACAAGGTAAGTCTCTAACCTACACAGTACTTGTAAGGATTAGTATGATATGGCATTGTGTGTATGGATCTGCTACATTTACGCAAGTAAATATAGTGGGCTATTTGGACAGAAATAACATCCACATGGGACTACAGATACGCATTCCACTATCATGTGCCCTTTAATATTCACTAGACCTCATGCATGGAATATTCAGTACATCAGTCAAGGGAGATGTTACACAATGGGGTTACATAATATTCTGACTACTGTGAATCCCAGCAGAACATGTGGTGTTGTTCCCCCACCCCCAAACGTGTTCCCTTATAACTGTTTTAGCAGTAACTCATATATCAGCAGTCCAGGAAGTCTCAGGGTAGTTACACAGAAATTCCTCATACATTCTCTGTCTTACTTAACACAGGAATAACAATGTACATATTTATGCTGTTAACTGTGTGATGAATGACATTTCTATGTCAGGCATCTTGTGTAGCTCAGTGGACTAGGCAAGTTAGCATGTGTGATGGCTCTAATGGTTCTAATCTAGAAGTATCCACTTCTTTTGGATGTGAGGTATTACTATGTTGTGTTTTACAGATTGTTAGTTTGTGTGTGATATAATATTATTAACCTCTGTCACATATTAATTACATCAGGCAGCTGTAGAATGTCATAGACAATGTGAGTGATGTGCAGCACTGCAGAAACAGGGACAGATGTCATTGTCTATAACACACAAAATCCCGGACTGGAGTACAGGTAGATGTGGGCTGGAGTTAGTTTATATTTAGTGAGAATCCCAGTGGGCATGCTCATGCACTTAGTTAAACAGAGCACAGTTCTGTTACTCCTTGCTCAAAATTACCTGTCATATATAGATATGTCAGTAGATACATACATATATGTATACATATCTGCCTGTCACTATCTCTCTCTCTCTTTCCCATAGATAGTATATCTATCTGCATGTATATACAAATATACATATACATATACATATATATATATATATATATATATAAAACCGGTGGATGTCATTGAGGGTTAAACTATGCAATGGATGAGGGGAATTTGTCTCACTCCACCTGCCATGGCCTGACAAGGTGTTTGACAATATTAGCCCACCAGGCATTTCTGAAAACTGTGTAGGTTATTAACAAAGTAGAATGTCAGTTGGTGGATAGTTGAGTGTCTGATAGTATAATCTGGGAAGATAGCACTGGGTATTCCAAAGCTACAATGGGGCCAGTCACCAGTGAACTTTCCTCAGACATCATTAATGGAGTACCCCTTTTAGCCATTCCCTTCTCTGTAGTCACGACCATTGTCAGTGATCTCTGACTGACTACACCAGCAGGTAATTGCAAATTAGGAGCTGTCATTGAATCCCACACAGAGCCAACAGTTATCAAGGATGACCTCAGACACACATTCCATTGTTGTCAGAGCCACTGACAAATAGTAAATGCTAAGGACTGCACAATACTATCCTTTTGGAAGTCATCCACCCCTGGAAAATATAGTAGAGTCCGCATATTGCACACGGTTGAGCTATTGCTCAGGGACTTATGGGCACAGAGAGTAATATAGCCTTTGAAATTCACTAGTCGGTAAGATGTGGGGATCCATTCAATTTAGTACACCCTATACAGAAAGTATGGCATGTAAATCCCAGACTGTCATTGTCATACTGTATTTGGCACTCATCACACCTATCATTGAGTGCAATGGCACCTTTGCTATGTCACTACAGAGGCATATCTTACAACTGTAGCAGCCATACAGGTTCCATGGTAAACCAATACATATTGTAGATAACATGTCCTATGCAGACCGTGTCAAGGCTGTACATGTGTAGTCTGTCTCCTACATGCTTTGGGGGGGATTTGTATGACTGCATATAGGGAGGTGTCAGATCCCACATTGTACCTCCCACTTATCCAAGGCAGGACAAACACATGTATTACATGTTCTGCACACCTACACTTTCACTGTGGTATAAACAGTACATGCTGGAGAGACAGGTATGCAACCCAGACACTACACCCTATATGTAACAGGCCGCCCATGCATTTGAAGCACACTTCCGCTGTAATGCACATCATGTGCAAGTTACACAATGGGATGCAGAACAAGACAATCATAACTGGTGTAGGACAATTGTCTGTAATGGACACAGGAAATTTGTAGATGGGTCATCTCCAGCCTTACAGCTTGTAGATGTGTTAGCTCCCAAAACTATGGTGACACTTATCAAGGGTAGAAGACCTTTGCAGAGATTAAGGATGCAGGAGAAGGCTGAATGACACCATTGTCTTGTTAACCTATTATACACATATCAACCTATGGGGCCTTGTACCTATAGTGTTGTACATTTTAGAAGATATATTTCTACTGTGCTGACATTCCATCCTTTGCTGTGACGTGCATAGGTTTATTGAAGCTGTGTATCCATAGGTGTCCACCACAGACTACTGAAACTGATACATAAACAGGTCCGTGACACATCTTTCATTATGTAAGTATACAGCCATTACAACATCATACAATGTAAGGTACACAAAATAATTTGGCTTACTCATTACAAATGTCAGCATACAGTATCTGTCAGTGACCAGTACAAGTGGCATGGCAAAGCAACACTGCACTACACAATTACATATTAATCTATGTAGTCACCCTGTGTATTAGACACAGCTTCATTTCCCTGCATCGATGACAAGGATGACAGAGATGTGACACAGGTATCATCACTTGCACAGGGTGTTGTGTGGGTGTGCAGGAGGCCTAGGCTGACTCAATAGGTTGAATGCATGTGTGTGAGTCAGGAAGGGAAGCAGAAAAGATGGACCATGGAAATGTGCTATGTGTGTCTGTAAGTGACCTGATTTTAACAGTGGTGTGCGAGTGTGTGCGCGAACACAGTCAGTGCTACCCCTATATGTGTGCATATTGGACAGCTTTGAACTGTGCATGGTAGAGTTGACAGTTCACCATCTCCACTCTCAAACAAAGGAAATGGCTGTGCCAGGAGTTGCACTGGCACCTGCATGCCCAAGGTCAGAAGTGGTGCTAGTACCTGACTGTGATGGATGTCTTCTGGGACCATGTCCTCCACGGGAATGCCCAGAAACATGAGCCCATGGTCTGCCCTGTCTTGTTGTGGACAACTCACTCACCTCTGGAGCACTGGATGTACTGCCACTACAGGAGCGTGATTGTGCACGGCCACGTGGGCTCTCAGCAGATAAAGTTGCTGACCTACATCCATGAGTCCAACGCTCAACTCCAACTAGATATTCCATCACAGACAATGTGCATTCTAGGACACATATTCTGTGATCTGTCTCACACCAACATCTTTCCACTGCATCAGTGAACTGATCCAGGGAATCAGCAATGGGGTGGAGGCAGTCACAGATGTCAGACTGTGCTGCATCCATAAACCTGAGCATTCATTTGGAGTTCCTTTTGGAATGTGCCTCTATGATGGCCCGAAACATATGCTGAGTGACCCATGATGACACACCTGCAACAGGTGGTGGAAGGACAGCAGGCCTCCTTTGAGCAACCCTATCAATCCACCTGTGTGGAACCTCACCAGCTCTGTGGCTATGGCCAGTGTCGACACTCACTGCAGCCATAGTTGCCACACTTTCCTGTTCAATGTCCCCACCCTCTGACTGTCCAATATCTGTGGCCTCTGGGGACTAGGTATATGTAAGCATACTGACTGTGTGCAGTGATAAAGTGGGCAAAAGAGAGATGTAAACCTCTGGGACAGATTGAGCCCATGAAACCCCAACCTGTGCCTCACTTTGGCCACCATCATCATCAGAGTATGAAGAGACACTGACATCAGGTTGTGTAGGGGACAGAGACCAACCCCCCTGGTCACCTGTGATAAAAAAGGGAAAAGCAGTACATTAATACATGCACTATGTTGCAATATATGTTAAGCTGTATATAACGTTGTCACTATTACAGACCTGTTTAACCCCCAGCAGCATATAGTAGGACATGAGGATATTAATTTTCCCACAAACAGCTGTAGTTACTTGTAAATAAAAGCTCTTTACACAGCAATCTCCTCAGCAAAAATGAGGTACACTGCTGATATTTGTGAAGACTCTGCACAGTTGACACATATGGCAATCTGTAATGTCCTGACAATACTGTCACATCTATCAGTGTGGTCACACCTACAAGTCATAGGTATGACTCTAAAGTGTGTACAGTCAGAAAATATCTGTGCAGTTGGCAATCATGCTGACAGTAAATCAATCCAGCCAGCTGGCCTGGGATGACACTTTAGGGAACACATTGCAGTAAATCTACATCTGTAACAAAACAGTGTTGTGCTTACCAGGAGCAGGACCATGGCCTTGTCTGATTCCTGATGGACCTGTGAAACGTTGAGGGAGAGGTAATGTAAGCACCACCACATGTTGCACTAAAACAGGGTAATACATCCATATATCTCACATTTAAAGTAGCTACTTTGTTAATTGTTATGTTGGTCAAAAATCTGAGCATGAGATTCAAACTGCAATTAAACACCCTTCCAAAAATACAAACACCTGACACCCACGTAAAAGTATGTACACCCTGACAGACTTAATGCTACAGTATTCCATTGCCGATCCAACTAAGCCTACCTGGATGCTCCTCTGGCATGGAAACTGTGGCACCCACATCCATGATATGCAGTGTGATGGATCCCTGGGAGCTGTCGTGTGATTCTAGGTTCACCAGGAATTCCTCAGTGGCTGAGAGTGGTTGTTCCACTGCAGGCCATCTACTGATGACACCACAATCCCTGTCCACATATGCTGCTCTTTTGCGTGCAGCATTCATCATATCTGTCACACAGTGTTGAACTTGCTGGTATGTCCTGCTCTGGTGACCTATGGCATTAACATCACAGACAAGGTCAGCCCATAATGCTGCCTGCTGTTCCCTGTTTTGCTTCCCCATGGACAGTAGGAATTCATGGTATTAATAGAGGCCTTCCAGGATTATATTATTCTTGGCATCTGTAAAAGGGGCATGGCATCTTGCATACATGTTTCTTGAAAAACAACAAAATGGGAACATGTCAGGATCACATACATGGGAGTACACTATGTAGAGATACAACTAAAACAGAAGGTTAATGATACATGTCATATGCCACAGTATGCAAACATACTAAGCGTGTGGATACAACTAAGATACTAGCAATAGTCAGCTATTCCTGTTTGTGCCATGACAGATACTGCTGTATTATCACACATTCAACACTGGAGTCCATTGCAGTGTGGCCCCTAAAAGTACCCCCTCCCTGATAATATGCCAAAACAACAGTGCCAAACAAATAGCCATGTGTTATTACAACCACTATAAAGGGATATTCCTACGAGACCAGTGTGCCACCCTTGATGTACTGTACTTCCTCTGTAGGTATAACAAATCTGGAGATCAATGACATGTCATCATTACAGTTCTAAGAAAGGCTTAATGCTTTAATCCCCATTCCCCCTAAATATATTCACACATATACATCATGTTGTAAACAACAAGTTTACAAACCTGATGGAGTACAATACTCCTCTGTTGATATTGGCAGAAATATAAATTATTTTTGGCAACGCCTTTACTGTGTGAAGAAAGTCTCATACAGAATGGTTCTGCTAGCTAGCGGTTTGCCTTTTTAACATGGTTGTCATTACCAAGTGATTGTCTATTAACCAATCTGTGGTTCTGAAATGCTAATTGCAGCCAACACAGCAGATTTGTAGTATAATCAGTCAATGACATGCAAACACTGAACATGATATAAGGCCTTTATGTAGGAACATAATATTGATTAATCCAAATACATGTCAAGGTATATTATGTGGAACATAACAATAAATAAGATAAAGGTAAGTATGTAAACAGCAAACCAGCATGAAATAACCCATAAGGCCAGCATAACAGTTAGTTTAACAGAATATATTAATATTAAATTATTATAATAAATAACATTAATAAATTATAGGTTCATAGGTTGGTACTAGGCTATCAGCCCTAAGGCCTATGCAAGCCTAGCCATAACAATTCCCTGGAAATTTTTTCCCACAATATTTACTTCTCTGGGCCCCTGTCTAGCAGGGCAACTGACATGATCCCCGGGGTGAATTTCCTATCTCCCATCCAATCATCAAGGTTCCTTTTGAAGAGGGCCAATGAGGTGCTCTGCTTGACATGTATGGACAGTCTATTCCAGAGTATGGGGAGTCTCTGGGTCAGGAACCTATCCCTCCAGCATGTTTTGTTCATTGTGATGATAAGGTTTAGATCCCTGGAGCGTGTGGCTCTGAGGGATTGGGATTTCTTTAAGTGAAGCATGTCCAACAGCTCAGGGTTTGACATGGCCTTGTATGTTAAGCAGAAATTGCCTCTGAGTAGACGATATGCCACAGAGTATAGCTGGAGTTTTTTTAGATGGTCAGCATATGGCATCTGCTTTAGGCCTGTGATTCTTTTAGTGAGGTATTTCTGTGGCCTTTCCAGCTGTTGCAGATGTCTTGTGAGGTACATACCAAATGGGGCATTATACTCTATAATGGGTCTAATGAGGGATGAGTACAGTGAGACAATGACCTCCTTTTTTCTGGTTGAAAAACCCTTAGTGATGAGGTGTGCCACGTAGAAGGATTTCCTGACTGTTGTGGTGATGTGGTTATCGAAAGTGAGACCACTGTCCACTTGTGTCCCTAAGTCTCTCATCACACTTTCGATGTATAGTGTCCTGCCACCTATGTGGTAGTTCATGGGTACATGTTTTTTTTCCAAAGGGGATAACTATACATTTCTTGGCATTAAGCTTGAGCCCATGGCTCTGGCACCAGACATCTCTTTCTGTAAGGCCCTTTTGTAGAATATCCACATCATTTGGGGATTCAATAATGGCTCCTAGTTTGCAGTCATCTGCAAACTTTGTTAGCCAGAGTCCCTTAGTGTTAGCCTGTACTTCAGAGAAGTAGATGCCAAACAAGAGTGGTCCTAGGACTGAACCCTGAGGTACTCCACTTGTTACTTGTCTGGAGCTGGATTTGGAGTCGGCTACTTTTACAGTGTGGGTTCTGTCAGTAAGCCAGTTGGCAACCCATTGAGTGACGCAGGGATTTATGCCCAGCTTAGTAAGTTTATCTATGATTCCAGAGTGGGGGATGGTGTCGAAGGCCTTGGCGAGGTCCAGATAGGCTGTGTGGACCACCTTACCCTCATCCACAGCTCTGGAGACCGATTTGAAGATGTCAATCAGATTCAGGAGACAAGATCGGCCCTTCACAAACCCAAACTGGGTGGGGTCCAGTGTCTGAAGGTTGCCAATGTCTTTGTTTATAAGTTCCATGATAATGCGTTCCATGCCCTTGCAGATCAGGCTTGTCAGACTGATGAGATGGTAGTTCCCAGGATCCAAGGCGGATCCTCCCTTGTGGAGCAGGATAACTGTAGCTGTGCGCCACTCAGTGGGCATGAAGCCTGAGGTGAGGCTATGATTAAACATGACACTTAGGTGGGGTGCCAGTTCATTTTGTAGTTCATGTAGTACACAGCCTGGGATGTCATTTGGTCCCATGGATGCTGTATTCTTAGCTTTTGAGAGTGCTGTTTCTACCGGTGCGGCTGTGATTATCGGAATTTGGCAATCTTTTGGTATTGAGATGGGCCCTTTAGGGGGTGAGAGGGGAGTGAAGTTGGCACTAAATCGATCTGCCAGGATATTGGCAATATCCTTGGGATCAGTATATTTAATCCCATTCTGTTGTAGCTCAGAGCAGATCTGAGCATTGCCATTTAGATTCTTGACATAACTATAGAATGCCTTGTGGTTGTCTTTGAAATCTTTGGCAATTTTATTTTCGTAACTAGCTTTTGAGGATTTTATGAGGGATCTCAGCTTCTTACTGAGGCTGGTGAGGGAGTTTTTTGCATCCTGGGATTTTCCTCTTTTCTGCAACAGTTTCTTCCTTCTGTTGTATAGTTTGTTTATAGCAGGGGTCCACCAGATTGGCTTCCTTTTTTTGGAGAAGAGCATCTTGGTTCTATTTGGGATGGTTCAATTCATGCACGAGTGAATGTGCTCGTACAGTGCCTTAGTGTAGGATTCTGCAGTCGAACTTCCAGATCCCGTCTGCATGGGTGTTGTGAAGTTTGTCACTTCTGACTTCAATAGCATGAAGTTGGCTTTGGATAAGTTTTTTAAGGAGGTTTCCTTACTGGGGGGTGGGGGTGGGATGTGGATGTCAAGAGTGATTTGCTTATGGTCAGATCTGACCAATGAGGGGGTGACCACTGGTGTGGAGCATCTATCTCCCATATTGGTAATGACCAGGTCTAGGATATTGGAGCCCCTGGTGGGACAATGGATTAGTTGATCCAGGGCATCAGAATTTATGAATTCCAAGAACCATTGGGAAAAGGAGTTGGTACCCGAGTAGTTTTCCCAATTAATGGCAGGGTAGTTGAAATCACCCAGTATTAGGGTGTTTGGTTGTATCTTAATATTTCCAGTATGTTTAGGAAGGTGTAGTGAGAATATTGGGGTATGGTGGGGGATCTGTAGCAAGCTACAATTTGGATTGCAGTCTTAGCTAGTGTTAGTTGCACCTGGAGAATTTCAGATGCATTGTGTTGGGCAACTAGCCTGGAGGTGTGAATATCCTTTGTGAATATGGATGCTCCTCCACCTTTAGTGTTTCGGTCTTGGTTTTGTTGCCAAAAAGTGTGGTAAGAATTGTAGCCTGGTATTGCAGTGGTGCTTGCTGGAGCCTTGAACCAGGTCTCAGTCACTGCACAGATATCGATGTTCTCCATTTTTAGGAGTGCTTCGAGAGAGTGCATTTTGAGGTTTAGACTTCTAGCATTGAGTAGCATTACCTTCAGATTTTGCATGCTTGTATCTGTTACGGTGGTGGTTTTATCCATTGAACTTTGCCTAAAAAGGGCACTATAAGGGTGGCAAGAGCTTTGTGGTTTATCGATCATGTCTTCCCAGGCAGACAAATACTGGATCCCCTTTGAATGACACCAGAAGCTTAGCCAATTGTTGAAGTCACTCATTTTGTCCTTATACTGTGGTATCATTCTGGGCGAAGGCAGGATGCTACTCAGGGCTAGGGTCATACCTGCCTAGGTCACATGATCCAAGAGCTCTTCCATGTCTCTTTTCATGTAGTCCAGGGAAGTACGTCTCAAGTCATTTACTCCAGCATGGACAATGACAGTCGTATTTGTACTTGTTGTGGATTGACTTGAGTGCATGCATTATGGGGCGGATCCTGGCACCCGACAAGCAGCTGACTGTAATTTTCTCCTTGTTCAGCCTGGTGAGTGGGACATCAGTGTGCCTGACTATAGAGTCACCTATGACTAAAGTGTTGGGTACATTGTCTTGCCTTAGGGGCTGTTGTTGGGTGGCACACTGGTGTTGTGAGCTATGTGTCACTTTGGTTGTGACTGGTGTTTGTTTGCGTTTCGGCTTCGGAGGTCCTTGTTGCTTGGGAAGGTTAATGTTAAGGGCCTCCACATATGTGGGTTTAGTGTTGCTATGTGTGGGAGTTGATGGTGTGGGTTTTGAAGGGCTATGAGTTGCTAGAGGTGTAATGCAGGTGTTAGCCTTCTCCTCTTGACTGTCTAGCACAGTCTTGACCGGAGAGAGCTTTGTTTCCAGTTTGGCTATGTAAGTGCATCTCTCGCAGGTTGTAGTGTTGGGTGGTAGGAGGAGAGGATTGTCTGTGTACATGAGGCAGTTGCCGCATTGCCCCAGTATGCCCAGATTCACCAGGTGGACAGGAGAAATCGCCGGAAGCTGACCCTTCGACATGCCTGTTTAGGTGCTTTTTTGTAAGGTTTTAGAGCTGTTTTCCCTTACCTTTGCAAGGTACTTTGCAATTGTAGGTTGTTTAGTGCCTATGATTAATTTCTCCTTATTGACAAGGAGAGCTGAGTGCTTGTATCAGTTTCAGACTTCCTAGTGCTTTCCAGCACGTTCTAGAGCAAGTGCTAGTCACAGGGGTTCAGATTTTAGTGCTACTACTGAGAAACCAGCTAGTTTTAAGGGAACATTTGAAGAGCAGACTTTCTGGCACATGGAATAGTTTAACTGTAGCCTCGTAGTGCTGCACGATGTGAAAAATGTGCAAACACATGCGTTTTTAAGCCAGAAAGTTGAAAGGGATAGAAATCAGCCCAAAAAGGCTAATAAAATTACATTTTCAGAGCTGGAAACCACTCCTCTAGCATTAGATAGGCAGTACAATGCTCACCAGTCCCACTGGTAGGCAGTAGGACTTCCCTCTGCCACAGCAAGGTCTGGATAGTTCTGAGCACAGAAAATGACAAGCAAGGCCTGAGATATGGACTGGCTAGAAAAGGTGGGAAACGAGCAAACAGGATAGTATATATATATTTTTTTTGTTGAAACAGGCTAAAAAATGCAATAATACAGTAAATAAACACAGGAAAAGGCTAACACACTTGAGTGTGTAGTCCTAAACAGTAAATGCAATTAAAACTCTACAAAATTAGCAATTTAAAACTTTTTAAATGAAGCAAGGCAAGTGCACAATTGAAAAACGATTTAAGTGGCAGTAATACAGCAGAATAAGTAGCTAGTCTACATATACAGTGAAGTCTATATATACAGAAAAGCAGCTAAAACACACAAACACTTCAGATGCAGTGCAGCCTAGAGCACTTGAGATGTAGCAATATTAAGGCAATTACAGTTATAATAAATGCTCTAAAATATACTCTATATTTCCAAAATGTTTGAGAAGCACAGTCAGAACATAAGGAAATTCAGGAAAATTTTTTTTTTTTTTTGAAAAGGAAAAAGGAGAAACAGAAGGCCTTATCAAAAGATAAGGGGTGGGGATAGAGACAAAAACATACCATTAGTGAATTCGCAGATGATATTGCTACACAGACTACTAAAATATAATTCTACAGGTGTGCAGTGTCAGTTGTGAGTACAGTGACTCCAGTTCTTCTATAGATGATGTTGCACGTACATACATCTCAAGCTGTTAGCATGGGACAGTATGGGCCAAGCACTAACAAATGCAGGTACACAAATATACAGAAAAGTTTCACGTACTATGCTTATACATTACTACCAAGGTGTTCTGTAAATGAATTTGCAAATACCTTGCATTCCAGGTAATCATTTATCTGCTAATCAAGGACCAGACAGATTGGGCAGTTGTTATTACATTACAAAAAATTGTGACAGTTGAGAGGTATGTTTGTGTACATTAAATAGACTTGACAGCCGCTCATGTCTTAGTTGGATGACATGGGAGTAGCACCCAAAAGCTGTGATTCCAGGGGACATGTGCTCTTAATGTAACAATTGACTGCAGTCACATTAGGACATGCATGCAATGAATATAGCCCTACTGCAGTTATTTGAACGCATTACTTATTAAACCACAATCCTGCTTTAACCTTTATTGTTATTGTTCCTTCAAATCTGTCACTTATACACATGATATCTGCCCAGAACATGGGCTACCTTACCCATATACTTTGTTCCTGGAGTGGGAGGAATAAAGAGTATTATTTGACTGAAAGTGGCCTGAAGACAGCCCTGAACCATACTGTGGGTTGTGCAATACATTTAGCAGGCAATTACATTTGCATTCTTTATTTCTTTCATTTTTACAGTTGTCTGAACTCACATTAGAACACACATACGGTGAATACAGCTCTACTGCAGTTATTTGCACACATCCCGTGGTGGTGGTGCTGCGGTAGCGTTGTCGCCTCACAGTAAGACGCTGTCTGGTTCGATTCTCAGCTAGAGCATCTTCTGCATGGAGACATGCGTGAATGGGCGTACTTTCGTTGAAGGTTGTGCGTCAGGCCTGGCAAGCCAGTACGTAAAAATCAACTGCCAATCATTAGCGGACCGGAGTTCCGCTGTGGCGACCCCTAACAGGGAAAAGCCGAAAGACACAAACAAACTTATAAAAGCACAGTCATGCTTTACACTTTATTGTTATTGTTTCTTAGAATCGGTGAATTATAGACACTAACTGCCAGAACGTAGGCTATCTTACCCATGTATGTTGTTCCTGGAGTGGGAGGAATAGAGAGCATTATTTGACTCAAAGTGGCCTGAAGACAGCCCTGAAACATACTATGGGTTGTGAAATACATTTATCAGGCAATTACTTCTGCATTATTTATTAATTTTCTTTTTACATTTGACTGGAGTCACATTAGAACGCACATGAAATTAATATAGCCCTACTGCAGTTATTTGCATACATTACTTATCAAACCACAATCCTGCTTTAAACCTTATTGTTTATTGTTATTGGTATAGTTTATTGTTTAGTGCACTAACGTTATCAGAAATTATCCGTATTTACCACACTCACTGCACATCCTGACCAGGCGTCCCTTGTGAGACTGGACATTGAGAGCCCATTCAGCTGCAGATGTTGGAAGACAAGCAAACCATTATGCATACCAGTTTTGCATGGATTCAGCTTGCATATTAATAAATTAGCAGCAAACATACTTACATGTTTGTGGGGCATGCTCACCCCTAGCCTCATGGACACAGGTGTCCAAGGTTCCCCTCTTCGTTTCCTTCAGGTCATCATAGTGGTGACAACACTGCTCACCAGTGCAGGGGATACCAGTAGCACTGGTAAGATCCCTGGCCAGCCAATCCCAGGCTTCAGTTTTATATTCTGAGCCTGATAATCACACTGCAACAGCCGGGGTTCATAGTTCTTGACCAGGAGTCCAACAAACACTCTGGACTCCTGTACACCCCACCTCTGTGCCCAAAAGCTCGCTCCCTCACCAACACTGCCTGGAATATCAACAGTTTACTATGGACTCCAATGAATGCCGTGAATTCCCACCTATTGGCCTTAATATAGGCTGCTTTTTTGCCATTACACATCATAGTGTAACATTAAAAAAGTGCTGCATTGTTTAGCATCACACAAACCAAATTAGCAGAGCTGAGCCTCACATAAACTTGCACAACCGTGTTTCAGCAGAGCTTAGCAATGAGCAAACAGGAATAGCCAGTGAGCATATTTAAGCAGTGCTTAGCATCACACATTTTTTCCAAATGTAACAATATTGTTTTTGAATTAAATCGCCCTTTAGATCACCTCACACATTTTCACAGCAATAAATGTATAAAGGCGTGACTGCTCAGGACTCAAACTTGGTACCAATTACATTTTAGGCCATGACTCAACCTATTTAGCTACTTGGATAGTGAGAGAATAAGTATACCTTCACATATACTACCTGTTAGTGTTGCAAAGCGCCATGCCATGCAAATAGCCATTCATAAAAAAATAAAAAATGTAGACAACAATAAATAATTAATTACATCCAGTTTCTATTTTTAGATGTCTGGCAAGTGTCAGTTGTGTATGTGTAAGTGCAGCTCAGTACTGCTGCGCTCCACACCATGTCACACAAATGGGCATTAAAAAATTAAAAAAATAAAAAAGAGAAAAAAAAACAAAAATATTAAAATATTTCTACACTAGCAGGATACATTACAGGGATTCTTATCCTGTGCATAACATCTGTCCAGGAATTTCGTGGACAATCCACAACCATGGGACAGTCTCTACACTAATGCTTATATGGATTCAGTATCCGTGTTACTTGATCTCCTTCGGCAGCACACCATGATTAATATGCATGGTGCGCTGCAAGGGGGAACCGTGGCCATGTACATGGGTACATTCTGTGTAGGCTCTACATGAAGTCTACATGGATTTTATTGAATCCTGGGGCATATTGTTATGATTACTGAGTAATCTTAGTGTAAAGGTGACAGTTGTGGATCATACTTCTATGATTACTGAGTAATGTTACTGTAAGGATGACACTTGGATCATACTTTCTTGATTACTAAGTAGTTTTGGTGTAAGAGTACAGATGTGGATCATAGTTCTATGATTACTGAGTAATATTATTGCAAAGGTGACAGATGCGTATCATACTTTTATGATTACTGAGTAATTTTATTGTAAAGGTGATGGATGT
Source organism: Protopterus annectens (assembly GCF_019279795.1). Lineage (NCBI taxonomy): Eukaryota > Metazoa > Chordata > Ceratodontiformes > Protopteridae > Protopterus > Protopterus annectens. The sequence goes on along the minus strand of NC_056730.1, from coordinate 745,956,795 downwards.
GGATCATACTTCTATGATTACTGAGTAATTTTATTGTAAGTGTGATACACGTGGATCATTTTTCTATTCATAGTTTCATAGTTTCATAGTATAGTACTAAGCTATCTGCCCTGGGGCATTTGTAAGCCTAGCCATAGTGATGTGGCTTTTGTCACCCCATGAAATGGTACAAAAAATGTACAGAATAAATTTAGAATACTGTGCCTCTGTCTAGTAGTGACACAATGAAGGTCCCCTTATATAATAGAATTAGTTTACTGTGCCCCTGTCTAGCAGTGACACAGATGTGACCCCTGGGGTAAACTTACGATCTCCCATCCACTCATCAAGATTTCTCTTGAAGAGAATCAGTGAGGGGCTCTGCCTAATTACGAACTGGGATCCTGTTCCAAAGCATGGGAAGCCTCTGGGTTATGAATCTATCCCTCCAGCATGTCCTATTCATACTTGTGCCGAGGTTTAAGTCTTTAGCTCTCGTGGTCCTGATGGATTTGGATTTTTTGAGGTGGAGCATGTCCATCAGATCCTGATTGGTCATGGCCTTGTACTTCAGGCAGAGATCACCTCTGAGCAGGCGGTATGCTACTAAATAGAGCTGAAGTTTCTTTAGTCTGGTAGAATAAGACATATGTTAGAGACCCTTGATCCTCTTGGTGAGGTACTTTTGTGGTCTCTCCAGCTGTTGCAAATGTCGGGTGAGGTACATACCAAATGGGGCATTGTACTCAATCATGGGTCTGATGAGGGAGGAATATAGGGGTACAATGACATCCTTGGATCTGGATGTGAATCCCTTCATGATGAGGTGTGCAAGGTAGAATGTTTTTCTAACCTCTTTGGCAACATGGGTGTCAAATGAGAGGTCGCTGTCGGCTTGGGTCCTTAGTTCTCTGATTACTTTTTCCATACTCAGTGGGTTGCTGTCTATGTGATAATTTGTGGGTACTTTGTTTTTCCCAAAGGGGATGACTATACATTTTTTGGCATTTAGTTTAAGGCCATGACTCCGGCACCAGTTGTCCGTTTCTGTGAGGCCTTTTTGTAGGATGTGTGTGTCTGCTGGTGTATCGACTATGGTGCCTAGTTTGCAGTCGTCTGCGAACTTTGTCAGCCACAGCCCTCCCATGTTTGCTTTAACATCTGAGAAATAAATGCCGAACAAGAGGGGTCCCAGGACAGATCCCTGTGGGACACCACTTGTGACTGGCTTTGAGTCTGACATTGCTCCAGTGATTTTAACTTTATGGGTTCTGTCCTTTAGCCAGTTTGCAACCCATCTAGTGACATAAGGGTTTACTTTTTAGCTGTTGAGCTTATCTATGATGCCTGAGTGGGGTATTGTGTCGAAGGCCTTAGCCAAGTCCAGGTATGCTGTATGGACTGCTTTGCCCTCATCAATGGCTCTAGTGACTGTTTCGAAAAAGTTAACCAGGTTTAAAAGGCAGGATCTGCCCTTTACAAATCCGAACTGGGTGGGGTCAATTGTCTGTAGGTCCCCTATGTCTCTGTTTATGAGTTCCATAATGATTCTTTCCATAGCTTTGCAGACCAGGCTGGTTAAGCTTATGGGGTGGTAGTTTCCAGGGTCTGTAGAGGCACCCCCCTTGTGGAGTGGGACCACTGTTGCTGTACGCCAGTGTTCAGGTACATATCCCGAAGTAAGGCTAAGGTTAAATAGCATTTTTATGTGTGGGTTTAGCTCCTCTTGGAGTTCACGTAACACGCAACCCGGGATACTGTCAGGTCCCATTGATGCTGTGTTTTTTGCTTTGTTTAGGGCAGTTCTCACTTGGACATCTGAGATGACAGGGAGATTACATTCAGCTGGAATAAGTATTTCTTTTTTTGGGGGTGAGGGAGGGGAGAAATTTGCACTGAACCTGTCAGCCAGAATGTTGGCAATATCTGTATTTTTTGTTGTTGTGAACCAACTCTGAGCATATCTGAGGGTTTCCACCCAGGTTTCTAACATAGCTGAAGAAGGCTTTGTGGTTATCTTTAGTGTCCTTAGCGATTTTTCTCTCAAAGTTGGCCTTGGATGTTTTTATGAGAGAATGTAGTTTTCTGCTAATGTTGATCAGCGATGTCTTCCCTTCATGGGATTTTGCTCTGACGTGCAGTAGCTTCCTTCTTTTGTTATACAATTTGTTTATGGCTGAGGTCCACCAGACAGGATGCTTACTTTTGGTGGAGAGGGACTTGGTTTTATTTGGGATTGCATGATCCATGCATTCTTGGAGATGTCCATAGAAAGCATTTGTGAAGGATTTGGCATTGTGGGATGTGGTATCCACTGGCACAGTGGGCTTAAAGGATACCATCTCAGTCTTAAGAAGAGTGAAGTCTGCTTTTGAGAAGTTTTTCACTGTGGTCTTTTGTGCTGGGGGTGGAGGTGGGATATGAATATCCAGGGTGATTAGTTTGTGGTCAGATCTGACTAGTGAGGGGTATACTTCCGGTTTGGAGCATTTTGTCCCCATGTTTGTGATGATCAGGTCTAGTATATTATCTCCCCTAGTGGGAGAGGTGACTAGTTGTTCCAGTGCATTTGAATTTATGAATTCCAGGAACCTTTGGGCTAGGGTATTAGGGCTAGAATAATGTACCCAATCTATGTTTGGGTAGTTGAAGTCTCCCAGTATGATGGTATTTTGTGATACATTCATATCCTCCAATGTCTTCAGGAAGGCTGAGTGGGGTTCTTGAGATTGGGAGGGTGGTCTGTAACATGCTACCAGTTGTATAGCAGTTTTGCCTATGGTTAGTTGCACCTGTATGGTCTCTGATGCTTCATGTGTTGCTACTAACCTGGAGGTGTGGGTGTCCTTGATGAATATGGACACTCCCACTCCCTTTGTGGTTCGGCCCAGGTTTTGGGGCCGAAAAGCATGATACAAGGTATAGCCTGGTAGCGCTGGGGTGCTTTCAGGAGCCTTGAACCAGGTTTCAGTTACTGCACAGACGTCGATGTTCTCCATGCTGAGGAGTGCATCAAGTGCCTGCATCTTGAGATTTAGACTTCTGGCGTTGAGCAGCATTACCCTTAGTTTTTTTCCATTTTTGTTTTCTAAGGAGGTGGGTTTGTCTTTTGAGCCTTGCCTAAAAAAGGCACTATGGGGGTGGCAAGAGCCTGAGCCAATATCCGTAAGCCCAGTGGTGACAGGTGTAAGCCATCCCTTGCAAAGTAGCGTGGCTTGTCCAACATGTCATCCCAGGCAGACAGATATTGGATACCCTTAGAATGACACCAGTACTTGAGCCAATTGTTAAAGCTGATCATCTTGTTTTTGTATTGTGGTATCATTCTTGGTGAGGGCAAGATGCTGCTCAGGGTCAGGGTCATACCAGCCTGGGCTACATAATCGGAGAGCTCCTCTATGTCTCTTTTCATGTAGTCCAGGGAGGTACGTCTCAGGTCATTCACACCAGCATGGACAATGACGGAGTCATATTTGTACTTGCTTTGGAGTGACTTGAGTGCGTGTGTTATGTGGCGGATCCTAGCTCCCGATAGACAGCTCACAGTCACCCTCTCCTTGTTCAGCCTGGTCAGCGGGACATCAGTGTGTCTGACTATAGAGTCACCTATTACTGGTGTATCAGGCAAGGTGTTTGGCCTTAAGGGCTGTGATTGGTTGACACACTGATTTATTGAAGTATGTGTTGCATGTGTTTTGTTTTGAGATGGTGGATTTTTGGATGTCTGCTTTGGGAGCCTCTGTTGTTTTGGTAAGTTTTTTATTAGAGCCTCCAAGTATGTCTTTGTGTTTTTATGTGTTTGGTTTGCAGTTGTGGTAGGTCTATGTGGGACTGGGATTGTTTTGTGTGTGTGGTTACCATCTCCTCCTGTCTGGTCATGCCAGCCCTGAGTTGAGAGAGTTCAGCCGCCAGTTTGGCTATATAGTTGCATCTCTCACATGTATTTGTGTTTGTTGGGAGGAGGAGAGGGTTGTCTGTGTTCATGAGACAATTGTAGCATTGTCTCAAGATACCCAGATTGACCAGCTGAACTGGAGAGGACACCAGTAATCTACCACTCAACATGCTAGAACAGTATAAGGGAGTGCTGTACCTTTAAGGGAAGTGGATATTCACAGGGGTGGTAAGTAGATGTAGTGCTTTACTTAGTACGAGAGTGCTTACTTAGTAGAGAAGTATTGAGAACAAGTGCTAAGCTTATAATACAGTGAGTAGTCTGTTTATAGTAAGAGTAGAGCTTCCTTAAGGGAAAATTTAAAGAGCAGACCTGGCGGAGCCAGAAGAAGTTTAACCTTGTTTAACTGGCGTTGCGCTATGTGCACAACCGTGCAAAGCCATGCAAATGCGGATTTTAAACAGTGAACTACAAAAGAGCTAGAAATGGTCCAAAACAACCAATTACTAGAGCTTCTTGTGCTGAGGTCACTTCCTACAGGGACAGGTAGGCTGCTCAAGGCTCCCCACTCCCACTGGTGAGCAAATAAACTTCCTTCTATCCAAGTAAGGTAAAGGACAAGACAGGAACTACACCACAGCCCAGAATACAGCAATGCCTGTAAACTGGTCTAAACTAGTCGAGGAGAGGCGGGAAAACAAGGAATATTTTTTTGTTTTTTTTGTTTTTTTGATAGAAACACACAGAACATGCAGAAACAGTGATTACTGATTACTGATTATCTTTTCTGTAGGCTGACAGTTGTGGATTGCATGCCTGTGATTACTGAGTAACTCTACTACCAGAAGGTACATGTATGCACTGTAATACCAAGTCATGACAGTCATGTTCATGTCAATGATCAGCACAAGCTCCACACAATGCCCTATGCCACATCAATTCAGTACAACCCTCCCTTTATTCATGCAGCCCTAACCCCTCTTCACATTGCCCTAATGATAATTATCATATCCTGTTATTTTAGGTTCCATCTTCTGCTGCAACTGTCCTTCAGACTTGCCCCCTTGCTATAGAGCTTACTCTACCATATGACATCCCCTCCACTGTATGTAGGAATCTGTCAGCCACCACAGTAGAGGGCATATATCTACAATTGTGTACACTGGGGATAAGGTCTTACAGACTCTTTGGTTTGGCAGGCTTTCCTTTGCTCGGATTGCAGTGAACCTCAAATCAGAAATTCACAGGAAAGGCACTAACTTGTGCAATTAGTATAATGTCAGAACAGATCTTCATTCTGAGTAATGCTGTCATTTGAATTCCTTCTACAATACTAAAATAAGCTATTGGTCCTAATGTTGTAGAGTATGAAAGCTTGAATGAAAAAAAAAATAGTTGTAAAGTATATGACACTGTTATCTCTCGAAAGTTGCCTTTACTAGCGAGGGTTACTGGGGATCATATTTCTTACATTTGTTAATTTGCAATATTCCCTGTGCAAATATTTTTAAAACCTGAGTTTTTCTCTTTTAATTGTTACAAATTTCTCTTCGGTGTTAAATAGCCTTAAGGCTGCATGGTAGTATGTACAGAAATGGAAAGCTGTTGTAAGCCACATTTGTACTATCTCTCTAGAGTTAAATTACTGGCAAGGGATACCAAAGCTTTTACATGCTTCCTAAAATGATAAATTAGTACTATTCCCTGTGCTAGTAACCTAGATCTAAAGTAATACCTGTATGTCTTACTTTTTTATTTTAGTTAATATTTTCTTGAACCATATGACTTTCTCTTGTTTGCTAAATATGATATTGGTTCACTAATTGTAGAATTGATATATTCCTTTCTGACACAATGGAAAGTCACAGGGAACATTTTAAAAAGTCAAATTCTGCAGAAAGATTCAGTCATTGTTATGGCATGTAGAATGTTTATTGTGTTTGCTGCACTGATGCTTTCAACAATTAAGTAGTGCCTTAAGATTTAATGCTACATCATGTTTAATTTTTTGTATGCCTGTCGAACTCTAATGCATAAGGTTTAAGCATGTAAACTAATATACTGCTTTTATGTCCTTCCCTGATACCCCAGTAATCTGGGCTCTCCTTAATCATGAGCTAAAGGGTCCAAAAAGCTTTATAAAAACTCTGTTGGTTGATAAATTGTAAAGATTTTCTCTAATGTCTACTTGCAGATTGTAAAGATTTTCCTCTAATGTCTACTTGTAATTCTAGCTTGGATTTTAAGTGTCTTTCTTTATCTCTCACCTAACATCCAGGTGCACTCACTGCCATTGCTGAATATTTTGCATGCCCAGAGTTACTTACCATCTGTTAGACATGGACAGCAACTGTGTGTCCTATAAGAGACACCCAGGACCTCATTTTACTCCCTCCCTCTCTGTAATTCAGACTCTGTAGTATGCCTCATTATTGCCAGATGTCCCTATTTCAGTGGGACTGTCCCGAGATCAGCAGCTCAATCCAGAGTCCCACACTTCCTCTTAAAATCCCAAGCAAAAGAGCAGGCTATTCCACATTGAACAGAAGAGGCTCTGCTTTGTGATTTTTGATTGGCCCATATATCAGCATATGAGCCAATCAGAAATCACAAAGCGGAGCCACTAATGTTTAATGCAAAACAGCGAGCTGTTACACATTGAACAGAAGAGGCTGTGCTTTGTCATTTTTGATTGTTTCATATACCGGCATACAAGTCAGTGAAAAATAGCAACATGGAGCCACTTTTGTTTAATGTGAAGCAGCAGCAGACATTTTTTGTTCTTGTGCACGAAACCCCCTTTTTTTGTCTCTTCACTTACAGTCCCTACCTGTCTGTTGAGAAATCTGGCAACCCTGGCCACATATCAAACACTCCTCAGTTACGCTTTGTAGCAATTCATAGTCTTTTTCAAGAACAGTACTAATTCAGTTAACCTGAAATGTGAATGAATGTAAAGGTTCTGTCATAAAGCAAACATTCTTGAAACAAGTGTGTGTCTTTCTAACACAATTGCCTTAATGTTCCTACCCACACCATAGTCCCTTTCCTTTTAATCTGACAATTGTAAATACATGTGCGTGCTAATACTGCTTGCTGTCATTACTGCAAACAGCATTCTCAACATTCACCTCTCTATACAGCCATTCCTACACTCTTTCAATTACAGAACATTAAATGCTTGCTTATTCATATTTCTTTATCTAGTACTATGAATTGAGTAATTAATGCACTGCTGCTATGTGACTTTCATTTTACTTTCTTCCCTGTTGCTATAAACAGCACATCATCATTTTCCACTTTAGCAGTTTCCAGTTTCAGTTTCTCTTCCCAAAATTGGAGCTATTCCTTGTACCAGAATAAATAAGAGACTCCCTTTTAAGACTTTTAAAAGGTTATTTAGAAAGTTAAAGGTGTTAAATGAAAGCACTGATAAGGAACAAGGTATAGGCCCGAAGAAGACATCTACTGGTAGTCTCTAGTGTATAAATCCAGTATTCCCTTTTATGGAAATTCTCTTTACTGATCTTAAACCACTTCTCAACACTTATACAAGCATCATATGAATTCACATAATTTACAATAATCGCATCAGTTTGGAACGGCTTTCTTATTGATTCAGTGCTGTCAATAAAAACTGCATTATCTCTAGTGTATATCCCCTTTGGTATGCATTCATCTTCAGACTAGTACTATATAAAATCACACATTTCATTTCCATACATAACTTTATGCCATCTACTTCAGTGCATACCCATAAATTAGCTTTGCATCATATTACTAAAGTATTACATTTAATAGGTACACCTTACCGAAATAATAACATACCACTTAGTTTATCGCAGACCTTTATCAATATTTTCCTATTATTCCAGTATTCATGGCAGTTATGTTTTATCTATTCACTTAAATGTATTTGCCTATTCTTCTCCTAGTAATAAAATCATTACATTATGATACTAAAATAAAGCATGTGCTCCTATCCAACATCTCCTATAACCTATGTAAACATGACAGGCATATTGTCCTTAGACAGTATAATAGTGCAAACATTTCACACTCTCTCGCTGCATCCCCTTGCTTCAGTTATATTATACGCACAAATATTGTACAGATCCCATTCCTTGTAAATGTATTCCATTCATTTGTGGTGCCATTATTCAACATAACTCATTTTCACAGAACACTGAATCCCCCCTTTATTTACAATTAATTGTATTAATTGATCAAACTCATGTCAGCTCTGTGTATACAACCTTCCAGTCTATTATGCTACTACTATCATCAAACATTTTGCTCACTTATCCCTTAAAAAAACAGACCACCTGATGCATACATTTCTTTGTTATAATTATATTTTGAAATCTCAGCAATCAGTAGTCAGTTTTATTTCTATATCATCCTTTCTTATGATTCTTGATGTTTACAGCAAGTCAGCAGAACTGGCCTCCATCGATATTATGCTCTGCACTCTTCTACATTTTTTTCCTCATCTTCACTTGGCAGTAGACTCCTTGCATCTTGTTCAAAGTCACTGCATCCCCGGTATAATGTCCTTTTTATAATTTCCTTGATGCTTTATTTATTAATCTATAAATAGATGCATTTAATAAATTAAACCTCATATTCTTTACTTTTCTACTGCACAACCCTTATATCATAAAATGCATCAATTTTTCTGCCTATAACATGCTCGTATTACTGTTGATAGTTATAGCCTCATTCGATAATTTTCTGTTTCCCCTACTGTAATGATAATACCATTGTTTATCCTTCAATAGTATTTATAATGTGAACAAATATATAAATATACAGCAAACAATATAATAACAGATTTCAGCACTGTCACTAAATGCATACATTTCAGCACTGAAATTGAAGGTATAGACATTTGGTTATGACCATTTCCTATTAAAGAACATTAATAACTTTGTAATCATTGCAATCATACTGATCAAGTTCCCCATTTTTCCTTACTTTACACAATATTCAGTCATATTAAATATCATTGCCCATTCCTCAATATTATTCCTGCCGCTAATGTAGCGCAAACAGTAAGGATATCAAATTTCAGCACCATCATGCAATGCAATGCAAGCTTGTTTGATTATTATAATTTATTGTTAAATAACATCAAGTAACTGGAAACAGAATCAATAATAGAAACAGTTGAATATAGTTACATAAAAGCTCAACCTAATTACAAAGGCAGAGTGAATGAATATCTCTTTCAGAGCCCAAGGGTACATTATTTCTTAAACAAATGTGTGTCCAGTATATAAAGAACTTCTTTTTGTTCCAGCTATCTTCATGGCTCTTTTTAGAGTCCGTCCTTGAAGAAAATAAAATGAAGATGTCTTCTTTGGTAACACACCTTACTATGCTTATTCCAGTTTAACTTACATATTAAAATGACAACATCGTCTCCAGCAATTACCCTACTCATTCCAATTTAATTTACCATCCACAATAAATAGGCTTCCTGTAAAAAAGTCTAAAAGCCAAAACACTGAGCTTTATTACTGAAATAACTAAAAGCATAATTAAAATAAATGGATAAATGGGGCCACTCTAAATTTCCAGGGTACTTCATTTTCAGTAATACTAGTGGATAGCCTGAGTTCTTATTGTGATAGGTAGATCTCCAAACAATTCTTCATTACATAATGTCGCTGGAGGCAAAGTGCTCAAATAAAAGCACTCCTAATATTAGTCAGGTTTTCTGTAGCGCACACACTGCACCCATCACACGCAGCAGGAAGTAGACACATAGACCAACATATGATGTGGTACTTAAGTGTAATCTTTCTAATCCCCAAAGACCTTTTAGATGAAGCATACATAACAAGTGCACTCAGCAACTGCAAACGTACTCCTTTAAAACAACATCCATATCAATGCATACAGCCACATCTCATGGAGCCTCTATTTCTGAGCCCATAAGGCAAGCCACCACATAATCCAACATTCTGGTCATTGGAGGCTCCATTGCAAGACACACTGATGTCTTTCTCATCAGGCTGAGTAAAGAGCAAATCATTGTCAGTTACTTATCAGGGGCCAGGATCTGTCATATTATACACACATTCAGGTCAATGGACCACAAGTTCCAGTATAGCTCAGTCATAGTCCATCTGGGTGTAAATGACCTGAGATGTACCTCCCTAGACTATATGAAGACAGACATCATGTAGCTCTCGGAATATGTGTCCAAGGCTGATATGAGCTTAGCACTGAGCAGCATACTACCTTCTCCAAGGATAATGCCATAATACGAACATAAGATGTCTGACTTTAATAATTGTCTTAGCTTATGGTGGCATTCTAAAGGGGTGCAATATTTGTCAGCATGGAAGGAAATGGTCAACACACCACCTTGCTTGGCCAGGGATGGTCTGCACCTCCCCCCTCTTGGCTTTTAAATATTAGCTAAAGCATTGTCCTCCCCACAGTGCTTTTTTTTAGGCAATGCCAAACTGAAAGTACTTCCAACACAGCAAGTCAAAACCAGGAGAACCTAAAGGTGCTACTGCTCAATGCTAGGAATCTAAACAAGAAACTCCATTCTCTAAATGCTCTCCTCGCACTAGAGAATGCTGATGTCTGTGCAGTCACTGAGACATTGTTTAAAGCCACTGACAGCACCCGAGGAGTGCAAGGCTATAATGCCTTCTGCATATTTCGACCAGCTATTACACAAGCAGGGACTAAAGGTGGAGGTGTCTCATTTTATATCAAAAATAAATACACCTCAAAGCTTGTCAGACGGGAAGTTGTACTTAAGTCTCTCCACATTCCAGTCACAAAAGGCATAATCCCATACCACTTCCTTGCAAGCTATAGATCCCCCTCTATGACCCAGGAAACCCATAACACATTTAAACTTACTAGAAATACTCACCATCCAAACCAATACTATATTCAAGGGTGACTTTCATTACCCTAGTATTAGCTGGGAATCATATGCGACACCAAACATGCAGGCACAGAGATTCATGGGTTTTTATAAAGACAAACCACAGACCAGATTATCAATATGCGAAGCAGTGGCGCAAGCATACTGGATCTTGTCCTTAATAATATGGGAGGGTGTTGCACACCTCATAGTGTAATGTCCTCTCTAGTAAGGTCAAACCACAATTTCCTTTGAAATAAAAAAAAAAGATGGAACCCCAGGTAACCCTGGAATGTTCAGTAACTACTCTAAGACTAACTTCTTACTATTAACTGATACATGGCAAAATTCCAAGCCACCCTAAACCCACCCTGCCTATGCAGAACTGTTCACAGAAACTCTATACAAGCATGTTAATAGCTATATAGAGGCAGCTGTACCCACCAGTAGTAAGTACAGAGCTAACTCAAAAACAAGCCATACTGTTGGAATCACACCAACAACAGGCTGTATTACAGAAGGAAGAAAAGCAAGGCAAAGTCAGGAGGTGTGCCATCCAGCAGGAGATAAGTGCTCTCATCAATTTAAACAAACAACTCAGAGGACAAATTAAGTCTACCAAAACCATATTTGAGGTAAATTTGGCCTCCCAGGCCAAGGACAAACACAAGGTATTCTTTAGCTATGTCTGCAATCTCTAAGGCAATACACAATGGTGTGCAGAGGTCATTGTTAAGGGAGCCACCTATACTGAGCCAGAAGACGGGCAAAACCTACCAGCAGACAAATTCAGCTTTAACTTTACCCCTCTTTCCACTGCAACCTCCCCACTGGAAATACCATCAAATATAACTCCCCCTACTATCACTATTGAAAAGGTCCTCAATGCTCTCTTTAAAGCCAAGGACAGTGCAATGATGGGCCTGAACAATATCCCAGGTTGTCTTCTAAATAGCATCAAACATGACCTGTCAGACCCTCAAGAATCACTGTTTACCTTAGTTTCAAAACAGGTTTTGTGCCTCATGAATGGATAACAGCAACAAGCATCCCTCTGCACAAAGGCAGGCTATCTACTGACCCTGTAAACTACAGACCCATAAGTCTCTTTAGTGTCATGTACAAAGCCTTGGAAAGAATTATCATGGAAATGATCAATAAAAACATAGGAATCCTCTAGACACTGCATTCTACCCAGTTTGGTTCCATCAAGTGCAAGTCATGCCTACTGAATCTGGTGGACTCTTCAAGAAGATCACCAAAGCAATGGATGAAAGAAAAATGGTTCACACTGCCTACCTTGACCTGGCCAAGGCATTTGACACAATACCCACTAAAGCATTGTTGACAAACTGAAGAGGTTAGGTATAAACTATTTATCACCCAGGGGATAGCCAGCTGGCTCACAAACAGGGCCAAGAAAGTTAGAATTGGGGAGTCCACTTCTAAAAGGAGGCCAGCCAAAAGTGGAGTCCCTCAGGGATCAGTCCTTGTAATGCTCCTTTTTGGCATTTACTTCTCTGAAGTCAAGGCCAATGTCAAGGGACTCAGGCTGACCAAATTTGCAGATGATTGCAAATTAGGAGCAGTCATAGAATCCTCCACCAATAATAATTTTCTTCATGAAGAGCTGGCACAAACAAATAACTTGTGTCAGAGCCATGGACTAAAATTAAATGCCAAGAAATCCTTTGGGACATTGTCCACCCCTGGTAAATATCATATTGACAACACATTCCTAAGAGTTGACCCAGTGCCACAAACTTAGGGACACACATAGACAGCAATCCAGCCTCCGAACATCACGCATCTACAGTAGTGAGAAAATAATTCCATGCTGACCAATTTACAAACAAAGTTATGGCATCTAGGTCAAGGATATCATTCTTCCACTGAATTCGGCATTTATCAGACCTATCATTGAGTACAATGCCTCCTTATGTGTACCTAACTAGGCACATCCAACAAGTGGAACATCAACAGACGCTCCTCAGTAAAAGAATATAGAGTGTAAGTAATGCCCTATGCAGACGGCCTCAAAGCTGTACTCCTGAATTCTATCTCCTATAGGCTGTTGATGGATGATCTATACCTGACATACAAGACATTGTAGAGCCTCATCCTGATGGAATGTCATGCATATCCACAAAAGAAACAGCAACAGAATTACACTTACATCTTAAATCTTTCCTGTAATCTAAATAGGACCTGCTGAAGAGAAGGGTATGTATCCCAAAGACTACTCCTTCTGTGGAATAGGCTCCCCATCCACATGAAGCAGAGATCCTCCCTAATCCATTTCAAGAGTTATTTGGACAGCTGCATGGAGAACAGGAAAGTCATCCTGGTTTGACACCTATGTCTATAATGGACAGAGGCAGCCTGTAAATGGTTCTTCTCCCTGCCTCTGTTTGTAGATGTTTCATGTCCAAAGCCCCTGCTTACACTTATCAGGGGTACCAGAACTTGTCAGAAATTTGGTTTACATGGCTAGGATTAAAATGGCCCCAGTCATTGTTAGCCTAGTACACACTTATGAACTGGTGAACCTATATAACTTGTAAACAATGCCCAATTATCTAAAAACAAGAATCTAAAAAATATCACCTGCCAAGAATAACCAATTATCTAAACACTAGTCTCCATAAAATACCACCTGCCAACAGTAACCAGTTATCAAAACACTAGTCTAGCAATAAGAAAGAAAGAAATAAAAAAAGGTTTAAACATATAACACACCTGTTCATAGGTTCATAGGTAAGTACTGGGCTAGCTGCCATTGTGGGCCATTTTAAGCCTAGCCAATTTCCCTTTTTTGTGCTTGAATTAGCCTATCCCATTTAGTTAGACATTGCCCTTACCCATTCTCTATTTGATAATTATATATTACCCCTAATGAGAATAAATGGGATCATACCATAGATAATTTGAAGGGACCCATGAATGGAATGAAGCATTTAGGAGGTGCTTCTGTCCATTAGTAGTACAGGGGGCAATCCTGGGGTAAATTTTCTGTTTCCCCATCTAAAAATCCAAGTTGCACTTGAATATGGACAGGGATGAACTTTGGTTTATGTGGATGGGGAGTCTGTTCTTGAGCACTGGTATCCTCTGCAAGATATATTTTGAGGAGCAGCTTCCCATTTTGCTTTATATAAATCCTTTGTTCCACAAGAAAAGGGACTCGTCACACACCAAGTGGTGCATGGGTTCATATTACGTTGTTGAACTTTTAAAAGTTCGAATGCCATATGGTCGAACCCATATGTCCGAACTTTCAAAAGTTCGAAAACGTCAAAAAAATAAATAAATAAATAAATAAATAACAGAAAAAACCTACCTGATGGCGGTAAGCAGGGGGGCAAGCCCCCTGTACCCCCACATCCCCCGCTCTTTAAATATACCAACTCCAAGATTGCACTACAGTGCAATAAAGGGAAATCTTCCCTTTCCACACTGAACGTAAAATCCCTATTGAAACATTCAAACTTTTCCAGCTTTGAACATATGGGTTCAACAATATGGCATTCGAACTTGTTATGGTTCGACAATGTAATATGTATCCATGGTGCACAGAGCATTTTAAATGCAAATCAAGACTGTCTATAAAAGTTGTTAGCAAATGCTCCTCATTCTGCCTGCTTGTTCTACATTTTCAGAAGTACTCTTGCATGTTGGAAAAACTAAGAGCTAGGCTTCCATGATCTCACACTGTCACTAAAGTGTCTCATTAGTAAAACAGTACTTAATGGTATGACTACTGCTGGAAAAACATAAGTCAACTCTGCCAACTTACCACTATAAGCCTTCGTGATGGGATTTCATTGAGTCAGTTTCTTTCTGCTGGCCATCAAATTTTTTTCCAGCTTTGCTTGTACAGGTTCAGAAAGCTTTCTAAGTTCCAAATGGTCAAGTATTTGCTGTAATACCACCGCAGTTTTTTTATCACTGCAATACTGAAACTACGAGGATAAACAATTCAACAGCTTGCAGTACAAAGCTGCTCAGAAAACATGCTCATTATAAAGAGCCTTGGGCATTATTCATAATGATTCACAGGCAAAAAGCACTGTAAATCCTCTTATACCAAGGTTTCCTGCAGCATTACTCAATAATTTAAGTCTCACTTACTATGAACGTACAGAATGACCAAGATTTTCAAGCCTATTACATTCAGTTTTCATAGCATTATAAAATGGATGTACAGGCACCTCTTTTAACTTAGCCACTGCTTCTTCAGAGATAGCAAATTTCAACATAACATTCTCTTTAAAACACCTTTGACACTACATGGAAGATGAACCTAAACTTCAAATTACATCTCTTACACTCTTTTACAGCAGCCACAAACTGCAGTCTCTGCTGGAACACTAACTCTGAGTAACTGGGTGCACATATACTGTTTGACAGGCTATAGATAAAACTTTTCCCCAGTAGCGCTAATTGCTGCAGTACTTGTTTCTTGTCATGTGTACTCGCAAACTCTACAAAAATACCCTGGGTTTGAGATATGATCTCTCTGAAACAGTCACAAGATGTCTGAACACTTTCTCGATTCTCAGTGCCAATTTCCCAACTCCTGTCCATTGCAGCATTTAATTTTTCTCAAACTCCATTAAATCATCTTCTTATAACACTCCAGTCAGTCTCATATTCCTTCTGCTTACCTTATCATCAGCTGCAACCAGTTTTATGATCCACATTCTCTGATGGAACACCCAACCCCTTCACTCTTTTTCTCACTTCAGTTGCATGTTGCTTAATTGTCATATTATTGTCCTGCTGTTCATACTAAAATTCAAAATCCTGAACTCCAAACAATTATACTCATTGTATGCACCATTCTAGGAGGCCAGAAATATGCTACACAATAAACTTTTTTCAGGGCTGTGATTACTTGCATAACATTCAGCCAACTGCATTTCTTATCATCCATGGAAAACTGTTGCAGTATCTTGACTTTACTGTCAGTATTCATTCTGACACATCTCCTTCTTCTCCTGCATAATCACATTTTCCATGAATGCTTCTGTTTTTCTGCCAACATTTAAATCCTGGGGACCATCATGCACTAGAGTTACCATACTCTTTGCTGAATTATTTTAATCACCAAAACTAACTTAAATTGCCTATGATATATCAAGATAATAGGGATGATGTCCATCATCATCAAACACTGTGCACTTTCCAGTGATGCCATATTCATGAATTTCATATGTTACTATTTTGGTGTGTTTAGAGCTTTTGTCCTCCCAGATGAACAATACTAGTGTTCCATCCCCATCTCCTGTCTTATCCTGTGGCCTCATTCTTTAAAGTGTCCCTGAAGTGCAACCTCTTCTTGTTAGACGTTCAGATGTCCATCCAACGAGAATGATGTAGATTGTACAAACCTCTTCATTCAAGATAGAAGTTTTCCACAAAACTGGCAAGTGTGCAGGAGCTGGTTACTTAAATGTTCTTATAGTACTAGGACTTAGGCTATGTCACTGGTGAAAGCTGAATGAACATATCTTTTTGAGGCAAATTTACAGCATCTTCAAAGAGCCTGCCTTCAGTCTACAATTACTCATAAAATTAGAACATTGCCATCCACCATTTACCTTTCTAAAAACAGACACACCAAAAACACAGTTTGGGATGCCCACAAAATCTCGCTGCCATCTTATAATGCATTCACCACCTACTCCAACTCCTTAGTCAATTTTATTATAAAATATTATTATCTACATATAGGATACATTTTACACTTTTCTAAGCTTTTAACTACAACCTGCCACATCTGTAATAATCTATATACACATATCCTACACTAACCATTCGAAATGTCAGGACCCACTAGAGCAATTCCCAAAGCACAGAGACTGAATGGCCAAAAAAAGAATTACATATACTACATCTGAGATGGCCATTTCTCAGCATATTCCCTTTTCTCCGAGAAATGTTAATCTCAGAGTTAGTATATATATATATATATATATATATATATATATATATATATATATATATAATTCATGGCAAAAAAGAAGTTTAAAGGTGAAGAGTGGCCTTCAAGATTAATTCTTTTCCTGGGTTTTCTATCTTTTTTCAGTTTGTAGGCACTCAACATTACAGGTGCCAACATTTCAATAGGGAGCCATTTATTTATTGGGATAATCAAAGAGGGAGTAGAAAGGGAATGAAATCTTAAGTTGAGGATTGATGGGACTTTTTGGTCAGTCTATCAGAAAAGTATGGGAAGGGTGCTGAATTCAATAGTTTGAGAGGAAGGGATGTCAGTATCACAGTGTATCTTTGTATAATTGGCAGCCATTTTGCTTTCCACAGCTCTGTACAGTAGCTTCATCTTTTTTTAGGCTAGGGAAGAGATTTCCTTCTTGTTGCTTTTTGATGGGAGATGTGGATGAATGGGTTATACAGAGGATCATGTTATCAGCATATAATATGACTATAATTTGTGGGAAATTATTTATAAACAGGAAAAATAGTACTGGGGACAAAACTGAACCTTGTGGAATACCTTTAGCTTGGGAGAGGAGAGAAAGATGCTGGATCCTATCTTAAATTTGAATTGTTTATTGATGAAAAAGTTTTGGAAGCAGGCCAGGGAGTCTGTGAAAACTCCTGCATTAATAAGTTAATTTAGTAATATATCATGGTCTACCAGATCAAATGTTTTGATGAGATCAATAAATACTGAGCCAATTAAGATGTTTTTGTTAATATTTTGATGGATGCCATCAATGAGGGAGTTATGAGCCATCAGACAAAAATTATGTTGATGGCGGATAGGATGCTTTATTTTGTAGCATATTCTGTGAGCTCTGTAAAAGTAATATTTTATACATCATTCTGAGGGCAGGGATGATAGACATGGATCTAAAGTCCTTTGTGTTTTCTGGTTGGAATATTTTGGTAAAAGGTTTTACTATGGTTTTGTTTCCACTGAGCAGACATTGTGTTCCTAATGAAGCAGACAATATATACATAAGAGATGGTATGTGTTCTTTGGAAAGTATGATAAACCACAAACTATCTGCTACTGCAGGAACATCAGAGGGGTTTTATCAATATATGTATCTGTTTCTTAGGTAAAGAAGATACAATTGAAGTGTTTAATTGGTAGAAATTTTTTATATTCCATAGGACTGTGCAGTGCCTTTCACTTTTTGGGGGGGCTAGGATTATAAATCCACAAATGCTATTAGTATTGGAGGGATGCCAGGTTTCTATTTGAGGCATTTGTAATGATTGATAGTCTGTACCAAGGATAGGAAAGAATGATATACCTAGCAATAGCTATTCTGCTTTCTGGAGATAGAAAGTGTTTTTTAAAGAAGAAACATTTTTACTGAATTATCACTTATGACACAGGCAAGCATTAATTTTTATAAATAAAAACAAAACGTATTGACATATTTTCAGTTGTAACAATTATACATCATATATAATATTCTATAGAGTCATTGTCAAGCAAACATTGCACAGCTCATTCAATTCCTGCCTTCTCTTAAAACTCATTCCTCCTCCAGAATATTATTCTGCATGTACTGTTCCCACAATTCCCATTTATTTTTTTCTGTGTAATTTGCTCCTACCCTTTTCTAAAGATCTTACTTCCAGTTCTTTTATCTCTTTTACTATATTCACTACTTCTATTACGGTTGGTTTAGACTTTGATTTCCATTTTATAGTAATTGTTTTTTTGGCAGCCACCAAAATTAAACTCAGCAAGGCTTTACTATGTCTAGGCAATTCTGATTCTGTATCACAGCTCAAAAAAATTCCTTAGATACACCAGTTTTGTCACCCAGTACTTCTGACAGAGCAGTCTGCAAGGGATTTTTTAAAGTTTGCCTACTTATTACACTCCCAAAAATGTGTTCCCAATTACCTCTTTCTTTCCCATCACATCTCCAACATTTATTTGCAATCTACATGAGGAAAAATTCTTTGGAGTCTGCTTGGGGTATAAGCATACCTATGTAATCACTACCAAGGAAAGATCCTAAATCTTCAGGACTTTGCTGCATATTTGGTAGCCAAACATATATCCTCCCATTGTTTCTTTGTGAATTGATTATCCAATCTCTCTTCCCAATCCTTTCACACCTTGTCTGATTAATTCCTATAATTATCATGCAATATTTTCTATTCCCTACTAATTATCCATTTTTAACAACAGCTTCTGTTCTAGATTAAACAAAAAACTCTACCAGTACTGGTGTTTCACTCAGCCCCCCCCCCCCCATTCTTTTCTCTTTGTCTATACTCTTATATCAATCATTAATAGGAAAAGCAATCTCTAGTCTGCAGTCAAAATGAATTTTTGGCCTCTTCCCATTCTACCACCTTTCCCTCCATAATTATTTGCTCCCAATACCTTGATTCCTTTGGCAGTTTTCTCCAGTAAATTCCAACCTCCTCTTATCTATTTTCTATACCCTAATTGCAATCATCCCTATCGGCAGAATCTCCTTTCTCCATCCGTGTGTTGCCTTAGTTCTTAGAATACTTTCTGCTACTTTATGAATACACTATTCTGTGTGTTTACTGTTATTTTCCTTAAGGATCTACATCCAAAATCCCAGTCTCCTTGTTTCTTGAGCATCCCCCATTTCATCATCATCCCTTTCCACAATGATTTATAAGTTTCTCCTTGTCTTATGTATAGGAGTCTTAACTGTGTAGTTCTGAAATACCCCTTGAAATCAGGTAACCCCAAGCCACCTACTTCTATTGGAAGGATCAACTTATCCCAGTTGACTCTTGCCTTCTTCCCCTCGCAGATAAACAAACATATCTATTTCTGATGAAGTCCTGGATACACTAGGATGAAAATTTGGTGTTTTTGCAGCGTTAAATAAAACACACTTTTTTGCTCCTTTCTACGCTGTGTTGGTGGCTTTGTTTTACTGGTTCCTAGGTGCTTCATTTTGGATGTTTACTACTACTGAGTGCCAAAGACTTCCCCATTCCCTGACCCCTTATATACTAAACTTTATACCTCTCAGCTGTACAACATCACACAAAATGTCCAGATACTTGTCTCCCCCCTTTCTGGTCCACACACACCCGTTGTTTTCTGGAAAATGTACTTTAAAACAAATCCTGTTACTTTAACCACTTTATAAATTTAAAAGAGCAATATCTAAAATCATAGCTTTCGACCCTCCATCTCCACTAGCCCTCATAATGTGGATCAAATGCGCAAAATGTGTCTGACTATCAACTTCAGCTAGGAAGGTCATAGGATAGTTAAAATATGCTGGTTTTACTTGTATCTGTTAGTGAATTAATATGATTTAGTTATTTTACCATGGATTTCACTTAAAATATCCTAACATTGAATTAAGACCCCCTCAAGAGGTATGTTTAAAACCTGTCCCTAATTTTGGGCCGTTGTCAAGATTTCTTGCACTAAGAGAGTGAGAGGTATGCTTAAACTGCCATTCCCATTGCTCAAGTCTCATGCGGTCTAAACCATCCCCACACATACTGCATGTGCGCTGCAGGCATTTAACTCAAGGCTCTACCCAGTGGGTCAGTCCAGTCCAAAGCCATCCACCAGACCAATCATTCTGGTTTCTGCATCCAATTGTATAAGAGACCATAAGCTGTATTCCCGGTCAATTTATTGAGAATGCTCTTAAATGTGTTAATCTAACATAGCACTAGTGATGTTAAAATAATTTCTTTTAAGCTCTGCATTCCATTCTTGAAATTGCAACAGTTTTTATTCTGAGTAGAATATGAATTACTTAGGAAGATAACCTCAGCACTAGCGAATGAGACATTTTGTAAGCATTTGTAGATGATAATAATGTCGCCATGAAACTGTTTGCATTTGTGTACAGTTTTAGATTAGTTCATTTATCAAAATCATTCAGCATGATCCATATACACACTATTAAAATATTAAGCTGCATGACAGAATTTCTTGACAACAGCTCAGAAACTGAAACCAACTGGTTAACTGCCTAATTTATAATCTGCATTGAGCAGTATTAGTCTGAATAACATGGTAATTTCTACATTGGATGAGCACCTTTGCTTAAGGCCTACCAATGCTGTAATGCTATTACTGCAGCATGTTGGCTTAATGGTTACGGTGTTCACTTCACCAGCAGATGGTGCAGAGTTGAAGGGAAATTTATTAGGCTTAAAATGACCTACGATAGGTACTAACCTATGAATCATACACATTTTTGCGATTTTGTACTGAAGACTTTTCAGTTACAATTACTGGAGAACTCGAGTAGTATAAAAAGAGAGATGGTAAATGAAAAGTTTATGAGGGATTAAAAAATGTGTATAGCATATGTAGATTTTTACAGTTCACTAGAGAGAGAGAAAATGAAAACGTCAGGAGGTGTACAGATTTTAGGATGACAAGCAGCTGCTTAACCTATCATTTGTCAAGATTTTCTCAAGGTATTACATTAATAACCAGTCCTTTTCCAAGACAGAAAACTTTAATGATGAATGCTTCACCACCATTTTTTTTTTTTAATACGGACCAAATGTATAAACAAGGTTCCGGACATTCTGCAAACCCCTGTAATTTTTAAAAAGTGAACTGCTCAGTGGAAAGCTATGCCTAGCAGAGGACAGGTGCACACCCTTCCCCCACCAACAACTAATTACCAGAGCAGGAACATTTCTTATGCTACGGATTAGGAAAACCCCACTGTGCATGGACAAATCCACCTCTACCTAAGAGCCTTACAGACCGTGAAAAGATCAGCAATACAGGCCTTGAATCTCTTCAGTAATTAAAGCACCAGCACAGACTACCTGACCACCATAGGTTGTCATGGACGAAAACCTGCCAAGCGAAACCCAAGCTAGACTGGCCTCCAAAACAGAGCCCTGAAACACGATGTTGAGGCAAACTTAAATAAACAGTGCAGGCGTGCTGTCCCCCCATCACAAGGTTGCACCTCAAGCCCGAGAAAACAAAGCAACAGCAAAACTCACCCATTCTCCACTATACCACCACCAAACAAGACACGAGAGAGAGCACTTTACAACAACAAATTAACTAGACACCAACTAAACACCTGTGATAGCAGTGCAGTAAAAACCACCAAGTAGCCCAAGCACTATGAATCCTCTGAGACGAACCCAACACCACCAACGAGCAAGCAAACCCAACATCACCAACGAGCGAGCATGAAAATAAAAGGTCACCCAGGCCAGCAAAACGAACCCAGACAAAGTAGAAATGCAGCTCACTCCTTCCAAAACTCCATGAATTGCACAACCACCCAACCACTACAACAATGAAAACCATGACCAACAACAAAGCCAGACAGTGACTTACCCCCTCACAACTCCACTGGCTCTGTCTACCAAGCACAAGCAATCCCATAGCAAAATACCAGTCGCATCCAAAGAGCACACCAAGAAAAAAAAATCATCTTCACACATTTGGCCATACCCTATACCCTAGGTACTCACCTCCTCATGCCCACCACCAAACCAAGGCCTTACCCGCCCAAAGAACACATCGGTCGTCAGGACATGAACCTGCAGATAGCAAGTTCACGCCAAAATGTGCTTGCTTAACCCAGCTACATTAGACTAAACCTCTTAAGCCTCTCCCCATCCCTATCTAATTTCCTCCCAACCATCCCTGCCTCCACTTAACCCTTTCACCTCCCCAACCCACTTAACTCTCTCCCTAATAACAATCTAACCCCCCATGAAGATGTCCGGGAACAACTTAGTTTGTTGCCAGACTTCATTTCTCAATCACACTGTGTAGCTCTACAAAAATACTCTTCCCAAAGTAAAATAACTATTTCATACCATGAGCTTGCCCCCAAACCGGGGTTGGGGGTGGCTTCCCTCCTGTAAAACAGGTTTAAAAGATAACAGTGATATTTGTGATTTGCTATTTTTTCTGTTTTCTATCTTTGTGGAGAGGGTAGAAAGGGAATGGGATATTAAGTTATAACTTGATGTTCTTTTGGTTAGTCTAGTAGAAAAGTATGGGAAGGATGTTGAGTTCAATGGTTTATGAGTAAGGCATGTCATTATTACAGTCTATTTCTGTTTAATTGGTAGCAATTTTACTTTCCATGGAGCTGTATAGTGCCTTTCCCTTTTTGAGGCTAGGGTTATAAATCAACAAATGCTGTTACCAGTGGTTTGGAGGGATGCCAGCTTTCTGTATGAGGCATTTGTGATAATTGGTAGTCTGTATTAAGGATAGTTAAGAAGGACATCTTTATTAATGGCTATTCTACTTTCTGGCTATAGAAATTGTGAGTTTTTGACCATAATTTTAATTAGTAAATATTTGATTTTTGATGAATTGATGTTTTATTGGAGATTGACAGTTTGAGATAAGCAGACTCCTAGGTATTTGATATATGGGGTTGGTTTCAATGGATTCCTTGTAATTTGATAGAGTGCCCCCAGTTTTCAGGGACAATTTTGAGTTTTGCCTTGTTCTAAAAACCAAAGATTTGTTTCACTGGGTAGTTAGGATGAGACTGTTATGAGTAAACCATCTGGAAGCTTGGACGAGGTTTCCTTCTAGTTGCCTTCCATATAGGCAAAACTAAAAGAAAACTTAAAGAACGCATATGTGATCATTTGGCTGAGATACATAGAAAAGTTGAGACAAATGCATTGTACAAACATATTAAGGAGACAAATGATACACATAATTTTAAGTTTTTAATATTACAAGTTATTTTAGAAAAAAATAGAGGAGGTGATTTGAGAAATGATACAGAAAAGAGAGGACAGATGGATAGGAAGACTGCCTTTGTAGCTTTGTATAAAAGTACTTCCATTTGCCTGTTTTTGTGAGATCAATAAATAATGAACCAGAGTTTTTTCATATTTTGGAGGATGCCATCAAAGAGGGAGTAAAGAGCCATCAGACCAAAATCTATGTTGATGTGGGCATGGGCGCCGGAACCATAGAGCGAGGGGGTGGGGAGCCCCCCCACTTTTAGATCATACCTCTGTCCCTTTCGTTTTCCGCCTGCCTAACTGCCATGATGACATCACATCAGCACACGTATTTCCGGCTGGTTTTTGCAAGCGGGAACAATTTACAAATGGAGGATTTATAGTTAGTCATACTGCTGCCAGAATTTATATTTGTAGTTAGTCAAGCTGGGAATTTATATTTGCAGAAGCCGAGATGCTCTGGACTGTAGGATGTAATTGCAGAGTGGAGCGGGACGGCACTACGGACAGAAGCTGGTATCAGAGTGAGTACACTGCTGCTGGACTGTATTGCAGAATGGTGTGTGTGTGTGAAAATGCTCCCAGTAGGATACATCTGATGGCTAGAGGTACTCAGGCTCAAACCCTGTACCTTGGGTACAGGTAAAAAGAGCCAAAAGTCCCTAGCCACCATCGCTTGTGAATTTGTGCTTCACATATTTGTTCTGTTCCTCTGGTAAAACAAAACCTTTTATTCTAGCAATTTTCTAAGGTTATAAAATCAGTATTTGAAATGTGTCCCTATTTTGGGGCTGTATTCCCCCATTATTGGCTTTGTTCTGTGTTTTTGTGCTAAAAGGTTGAGAGCTATGGTGAGAAGTGAGAACTGAATTCACTAAATGATATGATAGCCATTTAAGTTGGTCTTCCTGTCTTTTAAGAAACTGCTGGTTTAGCTTGGTGGTATCTTGCTCTGACTGTAGTACACATGGTTCTAGGTTCAAGACTTAGCAGTGAAATGCATGGTGGTAACATAACATTTTATGCAAGCAACTTTCCAAAATTATATACGCAATGTTTAAAATGTGTCTCTGGTTTTTGGCCTTTTGCCCCCCCCACCAATTGAAAATAAGTTCAAGAAACTGTGCAACGTGTGTAGAACTAGACTGTTATCATGGAAATGTTCTGAGTAGGGCAGTTTTGTCATCATTGGTGCATGCATTTTGCTTCAGTGCCTACTGGAAAAATGTTTAGACAATAAATTTAAAATGCAATTGTGTGTGGAAGTAGACTGTTATCATGGAAATATTCTGAATAGGGCAGTTTTGTCATTATTGGTGCATGTACTTTGCTTCATTGCCTACTGGAAAAATGTTCAAACAATAAATTTAAAATGCAGTTGTGTCTGGAAGTATACCTTTATGATGGAAATATTCTGAATAGGGCAGTTTTGTCATTATTGGTTAATACATTTTTTGTTTCACTGCCTACTGGAAAAAAGTTTAAATAAATTTAAAATGCGCTCTAACTTAAGTCTAACAAGTGTGCTATATTATACAAGTGATATAATTTAATGCAATCAGGAAGGTGAATCAAGGAACGTATACATGTATGCATGGCCCTAAAAATGTGTTTGAAAACAGCCCAGAGGAAAGTGTAAAAGGCTCAAAATCATGGGAAAATTCTAAGCTTTACTCTTGTTACCAAAGCAATGGATAAAGGTAAAACAGTTCACACCACATTACCTTGACCTGGCCAAGCCTTTTGACACAATCCCCTACTCAGGTGTACAAAAGATGAATAATGTAAGAGCAAACACTTACATCGATCACCAGCTGCATTGCCAACTTGGTTCACAGGATGCAGGAGATCAAAACAGTCACCAATGGAGTCCCCCAGGGTTCAGAGCTGAGACTTTTTCTGTTTGGCATATACATCTCAAAAGTAAAAGGAAATACCAAAGAGCTTTGGCCAGCTAAGTTTGCGATGACTGCAAGCTAGGAGAAGTTATTGAATTCCCAAATGACTTAACCATCATGCAAGAAGGTTTGTCCCAAATAATAACTGATGTCAAAATCATGACAATGCCCTCTGAGAACTGATCCAGTTGTTTGGCATTTGGGAACTTGTGCATACAGTAACCTAACTTTTGACCAACATGTGCTCAGAGTCATAAGAAAGCTTTTTTATATTGCACAGCTTATAAACAAATTGATTGTGACTAGATCTAGAGATGTTGTTGTCCCCCTTTACAAAGCTCTCATTATGTCAATCATTTTGTATAATGCCCACTTTGGCATGTATCTGTCTAGCCCCATGCAACAATTGGAATACCTTCAGAGATCCCGTACTAAAAGGATACAAGTCCTAAACAATAGGTCTTGCATGGACCACCTCATAGATTTATTATTATACTCGGTATCCTACAGAGGGCTTAGAGGTGACATGTCTGACATACAAAGCATCCTCCGACATAATACTGATGGACCTACTGAATATCATCAAGTCAAATGGCATCAGAAATACTCAGTCCAGGTATCTAAACTGAATGTTGTGTAGAGATGAATATATATCACCGATGCTACCACTGTTCTGGGACAGACTATCCATAAAAATAAAGCAAAGCTCATCCATCCATATTCAAATGCAACTTGGATCTAAGGATGGGTAATAGAAAATGTAGTTCAGGATTTCCCCTCATGCCACTAATGGATAGAAGCAGCTCCTAAATGCATCCATTACATGGCCCCCTCAAATTATCTATGGTATGATCACAGTTGTTCTCACTAGGACTAATATACAATTATCAGCCATGGGGAAAGCTAAGACCAATCAGAAAATGTTAATTCAAGCACCAAAAGGGAATTGGCTAAGCTTAAAATGTCCTCCAAGTGGACCTATGTTGTGGTAGCAAATAGTTATAAAAAAACTACCCTTTTTAGTTCACTAAGTGCCCCTGTCACCCTCCGCCCCCACACAGAATTTTTAACAGTTTCCAGTACCCCTGGATGTGGGGATAGGTTGTACTCTGTGACATAGTCTGTGAGCTGTGTAAAAGCAATGCTTTAAACATCATTCTGAGGGTAGGGAGGCTGGATATGGATTTAAAGTATTTTATGCCTTCTGGTTTGGGTTTTTTGAGAAAAGGTTTTGCTTTGGCTTGTTTCCACTGAGCAGCCATTGTGTTAGTAATGAAGCAGAGGACATAGGGATAACAGATGGGAAGAACTACATGTTCTTTGCAAAGTATGCTAAACAACAGTAGCAAACTATCTGCTACTGCGGGAACATCAGAGGGGATTTTATCAAAATACCTATCTTATACCTATCTATTCGCCTCACAGTAAGATGCTGTCTTGTTCGATTCACAGCTAGAGCGTCTTCTGCATGGAGACATGTGTGAATGGGTGTACCTTTGTTGAAGGTTGTGCATCTGGGCTGGTAACTCAGCATGTAAAAATCAGCTACCAATCCTTAGTGGACCGGAGTTCAGCTGTGGCGACCCCTAACCGGGAAAAGCCGAAACACAGAAACAAACCTATCCATTTCTTAGGTAAAGAATATACAGTGGAGGTGTGTAGAATGAGAATCCTTCTTGATTGTTAGAGGTAAGGGAGTTAGGGGAGTTAGCTGTGGGGTTTGGAGTAGTATAAAGAAATCTTTCAGGAAATGTAAGATTTATTGGTTCATTACGCCGCACCTTCCCCACCTCTGGAATAGACTCCTCATGCAACTCAAGCAGTGTGATACCTTACCTGCTTTCAGACAGCAGCTGGATGATTGGATGGCTATTCACAAATTCAAACCTTACTTGAATGACCTAGTACTCCATGAAAAAGGAGGTGCAGTCTAAGTGTGAGTGCTGGCAAGGCATATGCCATCACAAGACTTAGTTGCCTTGTATTTCCTATGACTGGGCTACATTTCCCATTTTTAGCAGGGGCCCAGGAGAAAAGCTCAGGGAAATAGTACATGTACTATTTAGCAATGTTTAGACAAACACTAAAAAGTACACTGTAGAACAAATAAAGAAATTCATTAAAAATTGAATAAACAGGACCTACTATTCAAAGATATAAAATGTAGTAAGTTCTAAGTGACACTGGTGCCCATTGAAGAATATCACTGGTGCAGAAAATTATCAGTAGAATTATTGCAACATTACTAAGCAGCAGAGAGTATAAAATACAGGAGCAAAATTAATGTCAGCTGCATCTATATTCATGATGTTACGAGATGATTGAAGAACAATAATAGAAACATTTCTTATAGGATGAGTGCTGTAAACTCATTTCAGTGAGACCAAAAAGGCTGCCTGAAGATGGAGGAATGTTGCTCTTTTTTTAGTGGTTTCATATTTTTGGATTGCATTATGATGTAGTTGATTAGACTCCAGAATTGTCTGGGTGTGCATTTAGCAAAGTTTTGGGTTGCTTGCAGAAATCTTACTTTTTGTATTATGGTTGCTTTCCAATATCAAAGGGCTCTGCCTGACTTAATTTGCAGATGACAGCAAGCTAATAGCAGTGATTGAATCTCTAAATGACTTAACCATCCGGCAGGAAGGTTTGTCCCAAATAAATAATTGTTGCCAAAGTCATGGATTAAAATAAAATGCCATAAGAATGCACTATTGTATCTTGGGAGTTCATCTATCTCAGGAGACTGCCACATTGACAATATGTCCCTCAGAGTTGACACATTTGTTTAGGATTTGGAAACTTATGGAGACCGTGACCTAATTTTAACCAACATGAGTTTATTGTAATAAGAAGTCCTATACTGCACAACTTCTAAACAAAGGGATTGTGTCTAGATCTAGGGATGTCATTGCCTGGCTTTACTCAGCCATCACTAAGCCAGATAGTGAATATAATGGCCCCCTTAGCATGCATCTGTCAATACACATGCAGCAACTGAAATGCCCACAAAGATGCACCTAGTGTCTGATATGATATGACCACTTATTTAGACCACATACTATTTGCCCACTGATTTCCTTTGTTTTAAGATAATTATCTATGGGTATGATTGCACTGATCAGGATAACATATAATATTTTAAGGAATACCCCTGTCCATCCTTTCTCCAAAAGATGGTTGAATTAATTCCAGCTTCTTTAACAAGTTCTTTATTTCAACTAGCACTGTTTCTGTATTTGTGAAATCACAGAGTTTAAAGTGTCTAGCAATTTTTAATTCTTAACATTTTTCTGTTCTGCTGAAGAACTAACCCTACTGCTGCCCAGTCCAGCCTTCAAGTGATCATCCATTAACTAGAAGATTGACTAATATCAAAGGGTTTTGCATAACTCCTGGGGGAAAAACACAACTGTCTTTATTGGGACTTCTCATAAGGTGGGAAGGGGCAGCTCTCCTCTACTTCATTCTTGAATCAGCGACTCTTCTTTCTGATCATGTTTCTGGATATATCATGAACACCACCCAAAGTCTGGCTATAACATTTTCAGTGTAATAAAGCCTATGCAAAAAAACGTAATATTAAAACTGTCAAATCCCAGCCCTACCCCATATAACTTCAGGCACTCTAATTGTGATAATCCTATCCCAGCAAGATCTCTGGAGGACTTTATTCCTCTATAATTAGATAAGCACACACATCTGCAGTGCAAAGCCTATGAATCACTACTGTGATCACTTGGATGCCCATAAACCAGACTTTAACAATTTTAGTACCTCTTGCATTCAGACTGCAAGATACCACTTGCAGGCCCCTTCATGAGACTTTCGTCAGTTTGTAAACATCATCTCCTTCTACCCTATCTGAAACTTCCTTCATGTCACCTGAATCATAACATAATCTAATTCTGTTTCAAAATCCCCCTTTTCTGCATCCACTCTCTACTTCTTTCCCTTGTTACGTTTTCGCATTGAATCACTTCTTTTATCATCTTTACATCTTGCATTATTTTTCCTTTTCATTTTCTTTTCTTACCTTACAATTAAGGTCCCCAATAATTTCTGTTGGCATGCTTACTGACATTTTTTTTTAATTCTTAAAACATTTTTCCACTGACATGTTGGCATATGCATATACTACTATTATCTTCACATAATTTCCTTTTTTTTTTCCAAGTCACATATCATCAGCCTTCCTGGTATCACAAGTGTTACATCCAATATGCTTGCTTCATCTTATTAACACCGCTAACCCAGAACACAGTTCATATCCCATTGCCCACATAATCATGTTTCACCATCTCACTTCATTTTTTTCTCTTTTTTTCTTGCTTAACACATCTTACTTTCAGCACACATAATACACTCATCTTTTTCCCTTTTGCACTATTCAATAACCATTAAAAGCCTAACTTCATTTCTTATACTTTCACATTTAGTCCCAGAATATCCAAATCATCCATTTCTCTTATTTGAAAATTTCCTCCAGGTTTTGTTTCCTACTTCTCATCCTCACTCCAATAGATTTAATTTATTTCTGCTGTTTTTCTTCCTTTTTCTACAGTAGCATCGGGCTTTTATCCATTTGTCAACCAATCATACTTATTTTATATCTGTGTCTGAATCACTCCTAGCATTAGTACTTTCTCTTGCACTTTTTCTTCAGCTTGAGTCATATTTCTTTCACTTTTTTCCTCACTTACAACAGCCATTTCACTTTCTTCCTGAATATTGTTTTCTACATATAGTCATTCCACCCTTTGAATTTCTTTTTCGTGTGTCATTTCTTTTTCTGCATTGGATAGTCAAACCAAAACTGGCCAGACGCATTACATTTGTTATAAAAAAGTCTATAGCTTTTATGAGCTTGGCCTTGGTCTCTACATTTCCTACATCTTATTTTTGTGTCCCTGAAGCATATTTTTATCCTCAGAAAGAAACAATGCAATGGCTGCCTCCAATACCTAACATTTATTTTTTTTCCCATTCACTATTATATTATTTGAAATATGCTGTGGTTTTCCATCATACATAGCCAATGTAACCAGCACTTTCCATTCCTTTCTCAATACACTTCTGCTGTTATACATTTTCTTTATTCAATTGGACTTTATCACATATTGTCAATAAAAAAGTTTTACATTCAAATTACTCCATTTCTGAAGTTCTAAATTTCACAGCCAGTTTTCCTAACTACAAGACACAATTATGAAAAATTACACCATTCCAATTTGATATATTTCTTTTTTTCTATTTCAACCATAAACTTGTCTGCACCAACTCTCAGAAGTTATTTCACAAGCATCATCAGACCCCAAATGTATCAAAGCTCATATGCCTTTTAAAGTAAGTCTTAACGGTAATATAATATTGTCCATAATGTCATACTTACGAGCAGTAACACTGGTTTTCCTTTTCATTCTTATCATTGGTCATTTTGTTTCTGAAACTGATGCTCCTCTGCTCATCATAAACACCTCTCTTCTCACCGAACACTACTTCTTGTTCCTTCACTTACAAAATTTGCATATGCATTTTTTGGGTCTATATCAGAACATCAAAGTATTAAAACTTCGAATGTTCTGATATTGAACACTATTCAGCAAATGCTAAGAATAGCAAAGCTGCAGAACAGCGAATTCTTTCCTCAGGAAAGAATTCAGTTGGCCGTTTCTGTGACTTCGCTATTCTTAGCGCTGTGGTGGAAAGTTACAGGTTGGGTTCACGTAAGTGTGCGATTGTTTGTATGTTAGGGTTAGGGGCGGGTTAAGTGAGTTAGGGTTAGGGCGCGGGTTAGGCGTGTGTGCGATAGTGACAGACTTTAGGGTTAGGGGCTGTTTAAGTAAGTTAGAGTTAGGGTGCGGGTTAGGTGAGTGTGCGATAGTGATGGTCCTTAGGGTTAGGGTTTGGGTTAAGGTAAGTGGGTGAATAGTAGTGTATGTTTAGTTTAGTGTAGCATTAGATGTAGGAATTTAAGTGTATGTGTGTGGTTGCTGTTTGTTTGATGTGCTTGTGTTGTGTGTATGTGTTTCGGAGCAGCACATTTTTTCCATGGGAAACAATCCGCTGTTTTGAATATTTGATATTTTCATGTTTAGATGTTTTGGGGCCGATAAAATAGCGTTCGATATTTTCATCTTTCGATAACGTGATATAAACGCCATTTTTTCTTTACTTCATTTCTGTTATCCGCAGAACCCAATTGCAGAGGCATATTCTTAACACCAATTACTCCATCAACCAAACTTTCTGTACTTAAAGCTTCTGTAATCTGTTTCAGTACCACAGTATCAGCTTCATTATCTGACTAATCCTGTAGCACTCAGTCCATCACAGTACTCCAGTACCACAGTATCAGCTTCAATAATTGACTGATCCTGCAGCACTCAGTCCATCACAGTACTCCAGTACCACAGTATCAGCTTCACTAATTGACTGATCCTGCAGCACTCAGTCCATCACAGTACTCCAGTACCACAGTATCAGCTTCACTAATTGACTGATCCTGCAGCACTCAATCCATCACAGTACTCCAGTACCACAGTATCAGCTTCATTATCTGACTGATCCTGCAGCACTCAGACCATCACAGTACTCCAGTACCACAGTATCAGCTTCACTAATTGACTGATCCTGCAGCACTCAGTCCATCACAGTACTCCAGTACCACAGTATCAGCTTCACTAATTGACTGATCCTGCAGCACTCAGTCCATCACAATACTCCAGTACCACAGTATCAGCTTCATTATCTGACTGATCCTGCAGCACTCAGTCCATCACAGTACTCCAGTACCACAGTATCAGCTTCACTAATTGACTGATCCTGCAGCACTCAGTCCATCACAGTACTCCAGTACCACAGTATCAGCTTCACTAATTGACTGATCCTGCAGCACTCAGTCCATCACAGTACTCCAGTACCACAGTATCAGCTTCATTATCTGACTGATCCTGCAGCACTCAGTCCATCAGAGTACTCCAGTACCACAGTATCAGCTTCATTATCTGACTGATCCTGCAGCACTCAGACCATCACAGTACTCCAGTACCACAGTATCAGCTTCATTTTCTGACTGATCCTGCAGCACTCAGTCCATCACAGTACTCCAGTACCACAGTATCAGCTTCACTAATTGACTGATCCTGCAGCACTCAGTCCATCACAGTACTCCAGTGCCACAGTATCAGCTTCACTAATTGACTGATCCTGCAGCACTCAGTCCATCACAGTACTCCAGTACCACAGTATCAGCTTCATTATCTGACTGATCCTGCAGCACTCAGTCCATCACAGTACTCCAGTACCACAGTATCAGCTTCATTATCTGACTGATCCTGCACCACTCAGTCCATCAAAGTACTCCAAGCTCACCTTCTCTCCTTCATTTCTTTCTCCTTCCTTCCTTCCTTCCTTCCTTCCTTCCTTCCTTCCTTCCTTCCTTAAAGTATCCAATACCTCTTTATCCACTCATCCTCTCTTCCCTCCCTTAACTAGAATTTCATCTTGGAATGATTCTGTCTCCAAAATTCTAATGCAGCAATCTTTTCTCCTTATTCCATCACGGAATTCTCCAAGCACTAGTGACAGTTCTCTGGCACTACCTGAAGCTCAAAAATGTAGGGGAAGTTCCTTGGTACCCTGGCTAAATTACCTTTAATCAGAATGAATTACCACCAAGGGTCAACTGGAAAAGAGGCCGCTGGTCTAATAAGACCAAACAAAAATATAAATAACTAAAAGAGCAATGACAGCTGCAAGATCATGCAATACAGATGTAAAGGGGTTTCACGGAGTTTCACCTTTTTTCAAGTATTACATGATCTTGGAGCTACTATATTTTAGTTGGAGGGGCTGTGGGACACAGTACCCCATATGGGGGTACAGGGAGGCTTGCCCCTGGAAAAAGCACTCAACTAAATTTTTTTACTTTATTTGGTAACTCCTTCCTTTCAATTTACTTGACTTCAAAAGATGGAGTATGAGGATATAATATGAAATCCAAAAAAACACAAAGCTTCTACTTTACCTTCCTAAAACACTGGCACATCTTAAACCCTCCTTCTCTATTACCTCACTTAATAATACTATCCTCACACCTGAACCTAGCACTAAATTACTTGGTGTAACTATCAATGATGAACTAAACTTTGACATGCATATTAATCAGTATATGAAAACAAAAACAACCAAAAACTTGGACTTCTGTACCACAATGATAAACTGCTCTCACCTTCCACCAAACGCTCCCTTGCTATTTCTCTCTTGTTACCCTGTCTACTGTATTCAGCTCCAGTCCTTACTAACCTTCAGTCATCTCTCCACTCTAAATTAGAACAAACTTACCACAAAATAGATAGATTTGACTCCAGTCTACCATATAAATCACACCATTGCCTTGCTCTTTAGTCTTTACTTTGGCCTGAATTCCAAAAACAACTTCTTTCACGACTACATATTTCACACTCTATACTCTATAACACCACTTCCTGTCCCTCCCTCTCAAATATTGTATCACTCTATAACCCCCGCTGCCAGCTTTGCACATCTGACAAACATCTTCTAGACATCTACAAACCCACTAAAAATATAGGCAAATCCCTTTACAAATTATTTATTGCTCATACCTGGAATACCCTTCCCTTTAATATAAGAAGTATTCCCCATAAAGCCCAATTCAATCTCGAGCTTAAAAACTACCTACTAAAGACCTGGTCCTATCCTTGTCAAACTCCTACCTGACATCCTACTGCTCTCTTCGTAATCTTACCACCTTACGCTAAGCATATATCTTAATTTTCTATTTGTCTCTCTAATACATCTATTACTATTTAACTATTCCTTCTTTCTTGTAAATACTGATGCATATGGAGTCTATTGCTGTCATCTGTATATATGTTTGCATTTTTATTGCTGTTCTGTATTAACACTTTGCAACTTGTGCACAACTGTGTAAAATAGTGGTTCATATTTTCATTGCATAACTACTTGATACTATACTTTTGTACATATATATTGTTTGTAATATTGTTACTTGTATCTGGAGCTTTTCTCCTCAGGTCTCCACTGAAAATGGGCTGCTGGCTCAGTTGAACTAACCCGGTTAACAAATGACAATAAATAAAATAAAAATAAATAAAAGTGATTATTGGTCAGTACCTTGAAGTTATATATCATATAATATAATATAATATAATATAATATAACATGATATTATATGATATGATATAATATAATATATTATTAGTATAACATAATATAATATAATGTATATATATATATATATATATGTGTGTGTGTGTGTGTGTGTGTGTGTGTGTATATGTATGTATATATATATATATATATATATATATATATATAGCAGTATGTCTACCACATTTATTCTAAAACACCCGAGGTAGACTGCAAAAATATTGACGCAAAAGCTCAAATACCCTTTTTGACACTCTACAATGCATGTGCTGAGAAACAGCAACTGTCCATGCAAATTCTACATTTAAAAACTATCAAAAACATTGTTTTATGCAGGCAGCAAGCCCCCTGCACCCTGTATCCCTCGGCTAAGTATATATACTAACTCTGAGATCACACACATAAGACATATGGTTTGGATAAATTTCCCAATCCCTGGGAACTGTGCGATCTCATACTCGTGCCAATCATCAGCTGTCGATCTAACATGTGATTGAACATATTAGTAAAGCCGATATATTTATATATATATATATATATATATATATATATATATATATATATATATAGATGCCCTTCAAAACATCGAATCACCAGAATATTAAATCTGACTTTGTCAAGATCTTCACTATATTGAACTCCCAGAAAAAGGAAAACTAACTCCAGGTAAAAAAAACTTGACCACCAGGACAAAAAAATCAAACAGCAAAACAAGAAAACCCTCCAACAGGGCTTCACCTCCCCATACCCCCCAGTATGGGGGACTCTGCCCCGACCCGCCTAACTAAATATACCAACTCGAGATCGCACTACAGTGGAGAAAGGGCAAGGTTCACCATGGTGTCCAAGTGGTTCTCTTCCTGGGGGTGGTTTTCGTGGTTCTGGGAGTTCAACATAGTGAAGATTCGGTGATGTTGTCACTATGAAGTTGGATTTGAGTTGATATTTTGAAGGGGACCCATATGCATATATATATATATATATATATATATATATATATATATATATATAGATATAGATATAGATATAGATATATTTTCCTATCAGCTGACTGACTTTTCAGAAATTTGAAATTCATATGGTTGGGATCATATGATTGAGTTTTTGAATACTCAAAGCTTTTGAATGGAGATCGCAGTACAGTGTGGATGGGGAAATTTACATTTTTTTCACTGCAGTGCCATCTCAGAGTTGGTATATATAATTTGCAGGGGGTGTGGGAGGTGCCTCCCCACAAATATATAAAAATAGGTAGATTTTCTGGGGTTTTTTGATGTTCATGTTTTTAGAAACTCATTCATATGGTCCTGACCATATGAATTTCAAGTTTCAGAAAACTCTATTATCTGATAGGGATCTCTCTCTCTCTTTCACTCACTCTCTCTCTCTCTCTCTCTATATATATATATATATTTAGATGTTTATGATTAAAATCTGGAATGGCACTTACGTGAAACTGGGAAGGTTGAATGTGTGTTACCCAGTTTCCGTAATGCCAATCCGCAAATCTCGAGTTCACAGTAGCGAATGATAGTGTGCATTCGCTAATGTGAGCTCAGTGTTCTGATAACAGATTGCACTACAACAGGGATCTGGAAATTTACCCTTTTCCTGACTGTAGTGTGATCTTAGAATTGGAATATATAATTTGTAGGGGGTGTGGGGGGTGCATGGGGGCTTGCCCCCCTGCAAAACAGTAAAAACCTTTGATGTAAAATCAAACATTTTAGACGATAAACAGAATAGCCCAGGTATCTGATGTCACCTCCAGCTATTTTGTTTAACGTTGAATGAGGACATTGGAGAAAGGACATTCAAAATTATAGGCAAATAGATATTTTGGTGCAACATTATTTTTTGTATTTTTGACTACATTTTATTTTGACTTTCAACATTTCAGTAGTAAACATTTATATATAGGTCTACTTTAGATCACTGAAATTCATTTCACCGAGACCAAATTACCTAATTTTCAAAATACTGAAAATTCATTTGACCTAATCTCATTTCACTGCATTGTAAGCTATAGAACCGATGTGGGTTTCTATTCGCCTTTAACTTGTTTGTGATAGAACGAATTTCTGTAATTTACAGTGCTAAGTGTCAGAATACCAACAGTAATGTAGAAAGCGGTAGTGCAGTGTTTTTAAATGTGGGTATGTCTCTTTACATTTGTATGGGAAGTATCTAAAGTAATATAGTAGATGTTTTGTGCGTTCCCAGCAGTAGTGGCATTATGTAGAGTACTGTGAGGCGAGTAAAAAATATATGCCCTTTTCCCCACTGTAGTGTGATCCTGGAGTTAGTATATATAGTTGGGGGGGTGGAGGGCACAGCCAACCCCCGCATTATGGGCTGTGGGGTGTGTAGTTCCCCACTTAGTTTGGTTTTATATTGTCTGGTTTCTATTAAGAGGATAAGTAAGTAGTTTTAAGTTGTGGAAAGAGGTAGCCATTAGTGCTGTGAATGTGTTTGTCTATGGTTTCCCATTTAGTCTTTTGAAATTTAGCATTGTAAGCTGTTGGTAAAATAAGATTCAGTGAAATGAGTTGTCAGTATTGTGAAATTTAGGTGATTTGTTCTCGGTGAAATGAAAGTCAGTGAAATGGAATTTCAGTGATCTGAAGTAGACCCATATTCTGTATTCTGTATCCAAGTATTAACTATGCATTCATTTTTAACTTTTTTTAACATTGGCAGCCTATTAACTGTCTGTTCTGTTATTAATTTTCTAACATTGGCAGTAGATCATTCTACAGTACTGTACACATATATGTGCTTTATTTTGCATGTTCTCCATTTACAGTAA
The DNA here is from genome assembly GCF_019279795.1 of Protopterus annectens. Lineage (NCBI taxonomy): Eukaryota > Metazoa > Chordata > Ceratodontiformes > Protopteridae > Protopterus > Protopterus annectens. Next base: position 745,919,413 of record NC_056730.1, on the reverse strand, counting down.
TGTCATTATGAGCTGTCCAAAGAACACTTTGGGTCTTTCTAGTAAACTGTCCATTGGGTTAGTGGGGTGATCTTTTTTAAAAAAAGAAAAACATAATTAAACATTCCCAGACACTATCTATGGAATATATAGTCTCTTTTCACATAAATCATAATTTTACACATTGGATTATAAATGAAACTGAACATTATTGCCACCATTTTGGTTATGCTAAACTCACAGCCATCACCTGATATTTTTCTAGACTCTTCCAGGCATTTGGAATTGACTCCTGAAAATTGGGTAACAAATAAAAATACTGCCTACAAACAGATTAACCATACGATTTACCTCTGACAGCATCTTGACATAGAATATAAAAGTAATGGAAAAAGTAGGCATCTCTGAACAGCACTGTTGTTAACTGTTCACTTACTTCTTAAAAAGCATCTGTCTGGAATACACCTGTGAAAAATAGACTGAATAATAAATAGGTTATTATTTTGCAGGTGTGCAAAGAACCACTGATGTTTGCTTTTATCCATGTTTTGTTTGGTTAAACTCCCTTCTGTTGTGTTAACTGACTTTGAATTTATTATTCCACTGCACAGCAAAGTCTTCACAAAGTTTTGTTACTGCAGCTCTACATTATTTAGAAGTATTAAGCACACTGTGTATGCCATACAGATGTACCATTTTATTGATCAAATGTTTGTTGTATGCTTATATTTAAGAAATGTAAAGAAGGTATGACCTATAATCCCTCATTCTTGAATGAGCAATCCTTTATGTATAGCATTATGTGTAAATTAGCATACAATTAACCCTGTATGTTTGCAATTTGCTGATAATACTCTATACCTGAAGAGGATCCGTCATGCTCTGTATACCCTTAACAGTGTCTTTGGACTGTAACAAATATTTTCAGATATTTCATATAAAATTATAAGCATCATCCCCTCTGATCCTGTTTCTTTTTTATTATTATTATTATTCAAAATTGCTACAAGTCTGTACTGAACTATTTAGTATTTTTGTTTTCTATATTTCACCAAGTGATGACAGATGAAACAACTAACCTCTTGGCCTATTTTGGATGCTAAGAACAGAGTCCTATAATATTTCTACTCTTCCTGTCACATTTGCATAGATCGCCCCATCATCATTCCTTGCACTCCAGTGGGGGGTAAAACTTGTCAGCTGTATTAATATTTACACATTCTATATTGTCGATAAATTTTGATCTGTAATTTTCCTGCCTTGAACTACTTGTGAGTTAAGAGATCAAATGTTTTTGGTTATCTCTTTTCTGTTCAGATGAGATGGTAAATAAGTTCACACCAATATTACCACAATTCACATATTTTACCGAACCAGATGAAAAACCAGCTCTACAGTCATTTTTGACAGTGGGATTTCTATGCACTAAATGCACCTAATCCTTTCCCACCACAGCTGGAGTAGAATTGTTGTACAAACATTCCTTGTAAATATAACATCACTGCATATGCTTTTCATAATTAAAGCAAAAACATAGATTGTGTCTCACTTATGTTCTGGGACAAAAAAGACGGTTTTGTTATCAGATTTACTTTTCATTAGCTTTTTATATTATCTTCCATTGCACCCCATCTTGCAATGCCTGAAAATTAAAAATATGAAAATATCTGTTTATATACTGCTGCACTGTCCTACACTCCCGCCTTCCTCCTAACTCCTAAAGCTACTATATGTTTACAAAACTGAGCACTCTTCTAAATGATTGTGTAATTCTACCTGCCGCCTGAGCACTTTCACTAGAGACCTGTCTGGACTAGTGAAGCCTAATAGACACATAACCATTTATTAAACCCATAGCTGGTTACAGATTACTGAAGGAGGCAACATCAGTTGTCACCTACTGATACAAGAGAGGGTTGGTCATGAGGGTCTGTTTAACATGTTGATAAGTAACTGGTTTAATAGATTACAGACAGTTTAACTGTTGCCTTACATTAGAGATTAAAAGAAGGTGCCAGGATGCAACATTAATAACTATTACTTTGTTTTATATTCATGAGACTCGAAAATTGTGGGATCTAATGATACTAAAGTATGTTGGATATCATAGTCAATGTATTCAGACAATACACAGTGTGTAAGAAGGTGGGGTAATTAAATGCCAAGAAATACAAGTTAATGAATACTTATGAGACTGACAAATGTAAATTGAACACTGAAATGTCAAGAGACTGCTATTTTAAACAGTTCTGAATGCTATTTAATGCAGATGGTGGATATGACATTAGTCTTTAATGGAAAAAGTTCCATCCATGCTTTATAAGGACTTGAAAGTAGGGTGCTCCGACTGATTGACAGGAGAGTTCATTAGAAAGCACCAGTGAAGATGTGTGCAAATCAGTATCATGCCATGATTCACTAGGATTACATTTTTATCATTATGTCTGGCCATATGCTGGACAGAAATAATCATAATATACATTTCCTGGACTGGAGTGCCAGTGTGAACAGTTTAATATAGAGGTATACATTATACATTTTCTCATGTAGCTATCTTAGTCATGACTATTATAAAATGCACAGCTTGTAGCTGTCTTCAAATGTTGAGGACTATGTGTGTAAAAGAGTCACTGCATCTTTTTGAGGATCCCATCCTGAATGCAGTTATTAAAATATTGCATCTTAATTCAAAATGGTGAGTCATGAATCAGTTAAAATAAAGGATTTAATAACTCAAACACATCTGAAACAATTAGCTACGTCACCTGCTACATGTTTTTTTTTTTTAAGAAAAAAGGCAAATTACATTGGAATGACTTTATCTAATAAGCCTTTCCGCATTTTAAATGAAAACTTGACAGAAGATTCCTAAGGTGATTGATGATTACTGTCTAATGCTGTGTACAAGGAAAGCTCTAGGCTTCAATCTAAATTCAGAGATATGAACTTTAGAAACAGCAAATTTTAAAGATTTTCTAAAGCTGGTTGGTCTTGCGTAACTTGTTATTCATAATCTTTAGTGTGGGCTACATTTTTAATAACTAAATTTATATTGTCTTTAGATGGGCATGTTCCTTTAATAAAATGATATAGAAATAGAAGGATAGAAGAGGATGCCTTCATCACTTGTTGTATGACATTATGAAAACATAAAATAAAATACGGAAAATTTACATGTGAGGAGGTAAACAAGACCCATTTAATACTTATCAGAATTATAGAAATTAGTGTAAAATAGATATAAATGTCAACAAAAATGCTATATAAAGCAAATGAAATTTGATGGCTCACTACTGTCTTGTGGGAAACAGTTAGACCCTACTGTATGTAACTTAATTACCTAAATTATAAATGACAGGGGAGGATTAGTTGATTACCTACCCTTAGAAAATTCATTTAGTTAAGCACCATGGATGCAGATCAATATCAAATTAATAATCATTTTGTTCAACATATCTGTCTGTCTTGCTAGTTATCCCTGCCTATAGCAGAGTAAAGATTAAAGCTTTAATATTAAAAATACCAGCAAATGTTAGTACATGGGGACTGTGCTACATAATGAAGTTTTTGATACATTATACAAATAAAACTACTAGACTGCAGTTTATTTTGCTGTTTTATTAATTTATTTCAGTCTGATAAATGGCTAAATGGACTAGTGGACAAGTTCAAAAAAACCTTTCCATCCATGCATGACCTGGGACCAGCTATAACAACACATGCAAGAACATTCATTCATATTTATATCAAAATCCACAAAGATTTCCTGAAGTAAATAAAGCTAAATAGCATGTATGTCAAGTATGCCATTGCTGCTGAGGGCATGTTAAGTTTTGGAAAGAAAGCAATCATGGTGTAGTTTTCCCCATGCTTGATGCTACTGACTTCTGTTATGACATTATTAAATATTCCTAGTGGTCTGAACTGGCTCATAGCATTCATAAACCAATCTGTAACACTGAAATACCTTCTCTGTCGTGCAATATTTGAAGCCATAATAGTTCTGATTCATATTACAAAAACACTACTTATCTCTGGTGGAGTAATGATCCATTGAAATATGTCAAACTCACTTTACAAAAGCAGGCAACACTACTAAAATGCCCAGTGTTATACCCAAAGCAAGTGTTGGCCAACACAAAGTTTTGCACTTTTCTGGCGATCTACTGCTACCTGCCATGGTCTCCAGTTCTTATCAGACTGCACTGAATTTTGTTGGAATGATATTCTCTCCTTTATTTCGACTCCTACCACTGTGCTGCTACACTCCATTTGTGTAATGATGCTTCCCTTTGTATTCCTGACTCCCAGTATAACATTGTTATCCAGTCCTGATAAGTTAGCTTAGTAACAACATCCCTGTCCTCCATTAATTTTACAACAGGCTATTGCACTGGCATAAAATGCCAGCATGTTCATCTCTGCAGTTACACTCTAACCTAAGTACCCATCAGGCTGCCTCCCCATACATTAATAACCCGATGTTACGTAATTCTTTGTAAAAACTCATTCAAAATTAGGAAACAGCAGGCCACGAAAGTGCTCAAAGGATTATACCAATCACCAACTGGTTATGTACAATGTTGGCAGCACATGAAGTACATATCACTGTCAAGTCAAGGGTGATGAGTTGGGCAAAATAGCCTAGTGGGGAGGTCTGCTGCACAACAAACAACTGGCTAGTATTTCAACAGAAGATTAGGCAAGCACAGAGATGTATTATTTTAAGAAAGAAGTCAAATATGAAAGTGTTGAATACTTCTTTACCAGAGAGATCTAATATTATTAAAAGGAAGGTCAGTGATGTCTTATTATGTTATATAATTCATAGGGTTCAGGGTGTTACAAGTGACATATGATTAATACAGATGTATGCAATTACCATAATATGTATCAGAATGACATGCAGCTTCAGATTAGAGTTACTTCTACAAATGACGTACATTTTATGCTATAGATGTACGTACAGCTTGGCTCACTGTATGTGTGGTATGCATTTCAATCACATTCCCTAAATGATTCTATTTGCAAATACATTCTGTATTTTAGTTATGAATTTTCAAGATAAATGTGTTCACATACCCTTTTTAATAAAAAAAATATCTGATCAAAAATTACTTTAATTAATTTTTTGGGGGTGGGAAGGGACTTACTATGCATGAGGCTTGACCTTGTTATCCCTTCAATTTAATTACATTCAGAGTCCTGCTTTTCTATGGTATAATGGAAGCATGGCTACAAAACTTTGGTATACTGGATATTGCCAAAATGGCTTTGTTAAATGACTGTGGAAATCCAAAGTTCAGAGAAAATCATTAATACTATCTTTTAATGCAAAATGGACTTCTAGGAACCTTTGTACCAGCTCTCAGTACCAGAAAACAGAAGAGATAGTATACAATTGTGTAACTTGCATAATTCATTCAGTATGTAATATATGCAAATGTAATAGCAAGTGCCATTATACTGTGTCACGGGGCAGTCTGTTTCTATACTACTTTAGAAAGTGTGGGAGCACACAGATATATTATGTGACTCTCTGCACCATTTTTTCCAGTCTACTATGGCCATCCTTCCTTTTCTGTTTATATACAAGTTTTAAATAGAAAGTTATTGATAGCAAGTAAATAGAATCGAATAGAAAAGAACAGAATAGAGTAGAATAGAATAGAATAATAAATAACCTGAGCAATTTAAACATGTTCCTTATCCCCAAGTTGCAATAAACTTTTTATTAAATGATTAATATATACTGTGCATCAGCTGACCTATTCAGCTAATCCTAGTGTTATTTAAACATTGCATCTAGCAATAGTTTGGTTGCAGAAGCACATATTGTTTAAGAAAGAAACCACATCTTCACAGATCTTCCCCTGCTTCACATTTCACAGATGAATTATATGTCTTAATTCTACAAATGATTTTTAAGAAATAAATATTCACACTGGAGAGTTTAAGAATATGCAGCTAAGCAGAACATTTTACAACTAATAATGTTTTTTGTTTAGGAAAGGTTATAAAACACATATGGTGCTGACCACATTCATCAAACTTTTTTTTTCAAATAAGCAAGTGTTACTGGAAATAGAGTATTGGCACGGCTGTAAATAAAATACTATTTTGAAGACTGGTGAAGGACTTAAGAGGACTCACTTTTTGTATTGTTGAACACTCTGCAAAATGTGCATCAAAGCTTTTACTGTGCAGGACTTACCACTAGGTGGCATCCCCTCTGCAAAATGTTGAACCACCTGATTCAGGAATCCACTTCCTTTTACACAGTATTGGTAACTTAAAACATATGTTATGATTGTATGCACAGCCTTAACTTAGATAGATTACAGTACTAATATTATATAAAGAATGTGGTAGGCTGCAATTATAGTACCAAAATGCCTATAACATGGTAGTGAATGCTACTACCTTATGATGTCCTGTGTTATGTGTCCGCACTCTCTTGATGTCATGGAATGCTTGGAATCTACTCTAGGAACTAGCTGTTTGTCATGTAATCCATGACATTTTGGATTACAGCTGGTTCCTGCTTAACATTGCCCTTCCAGAACTGTGGGGGGAATTCATTAGCATAAGTGATGGTGCATCTGCATAGCACCATTACCAATGCATTGCAGAATGGAGGAAACCAGTAAAATACTCCTATAGAGTTGCAGTTAGATGATGCACCATGTCAGTGGATCATAGTCACCCATCTATACTGTTATCCCTGTTGAAAATAACAGACATCATGAAGTCAGAGGTTTGTAAGTCAAAAGCAGTAGTACTTTTTATTTCCAGATGTGTAGCTGCCGAGTAACTTCAAATAGCAGGCTCTCTTTCTATAAGCAGGAAAGACCAGCATTTTTATAGGTTTAATGACATCCTATTCTGATATAGCAAACTAATGGAAAATGGTACTGTAAATCCTTATAAAAAAAGGATTGTCCAGTTTCTTCTCCTCCATCTGGGTACATATAGTCACGTGGTGCCAACTTACTAGAATTCTGCAAGAACTTTCTAGTCCCTTCCATGCAGACATATGTACTAAAGTTGTCAGGAAAACAATCCTAATTCATGTCAGCATGAACTGTTTTATTTTTTTTCTTTCCTTATGGAATCATCAGTTATACTACACAAACTGAAGAATGCCTGGTATTGCCTAACTATCCTATGAGTCACTCTGACCTGTAACTGCAGTTCTAAAAACATACATTAAAAAGTACAAGTTCACACATTCTCCTCAGTCCAACAATCCCAACTACTGACTTCTTTGTACTTGACCTAAACAGTTTGTGTCAGCTTAGGAACAGATAGCACAGGTTAGGTTTGGTAGCTAAGACACAAGACTGCTAAGTTTCAAAAATGTCAGGAAATTCAGTGTCTTGAAAAGTACCAGGTTCTGTAAAGGAGTTTGTTATTCTTTATTATACCATGACCCCCCATTAATATTCCAAAACGTGCACGCTGATTGGCCAGCGTGCACGTTGTAAATCGACTTATACTAATGGAAAAAGGTCCGGTTGCCCGGACTTTTTCCATTAGTCTAAGTCTTTTTTTAAAACACTGTCTCGCTATGTTAAAAGAGTTTAACATAGCGACACAGGTTTAAAAAAAGCAACGGAGATCTCTGTTGCTTTTTTAAAGCTGTCTCGCTATGTTAAACTCCTTTAACATAGCGACACAGTGTGTAAAAAGCAACGGAGATCTTGCTTTCTCCATTGCTTTTTTTTTAAACCTGTCTCGCTATGTTAAATGGGTTTAACATAGCGAGACAGCTTTAAAATAAGCAACGGAGATGTCCGTTGCTTATTTTAAACTGTCTCGCTATGTTAAACCCATTTAACATAGCGAGACAGGTTTAAACGAGAAAGCAAGATCTCCGTTGCTTTTTACTGTTTCGCTATGTTAAATGGGTTTAACATAGGGAGACAGCTTTAAAATAAGCAACGGACATCTCTGTTGCTTAATTTAAAGCTGTCTCACTATGTTAAACCCATTTAACATAGCGAAACAGAAAAAAAGCAACGGAGATCTTGCTTTCTCCGTTGCTTTTGGCCACAGCCCTGATGTACTGCGTAGGCATGCGCAGTACATCAGAACTGCCGCAGATGCCAGACAGCTGCGGAAGGGCAGCAAAGAGGCATTATACAATGCCATTATTTAAGAAAAGTAATTGTTTCTTTTCTTAAATAATGTCATAGTATAATAGCAATAACCCACTTCTGGGTGTGGGTAATGCGGGATTTACCCACGGTTGTCTTTGTTTGGTCCCTCGGGCTTCGCCCTCGGGACCAAACCACGCCAACTGTGGGTAAATCCCGCATTACCCACACTCAGGCATGGGTTATTGCTATAGTATTTAATATATTTTCTACCACTGTGTAAACTACGACATACTTCATCCACTAAGACATCTCACAAGCTCACAAGGAACTTCAGTACATATGAATTCTTGCAATATCTGCTTTTAGATCATCATTTTGTCATAAATACAACTAAAAATAAAACAATGATTCTGAAACGTAAACTAGACTGCCACTGAAAGTAATGCTCGGATTGAATTAATTAATGGTTATGCCTGCCTTGTAATAAACTTAACTGACTTAATGGACTGAATTACATTTTGGTTCTCATGCTGAACGTGTAAACACTAAGACACTGTGTCCGTGTGTTTGTGTGTGTGTGTGTGTGTGTGTGTGTGTGTGTGTGTGTGTGTGTGTGTGTGTGTGTGTGTGTGTGTGTGTGTGTGTGCACATGCGCACTCGCTCACGTGTGTGTGTGCTCATGCATGTCTATTTTTAGACTTTTTGAATTTTTTTCTTCAGTTCTTTATATTTTTATTGCCATTAAATGGGGTCTTTTTTCCGCAAGCTATTATATTTTTTCAGATTTTTTCGCTTTTTGTGACATTTAGTGGAAATTAGGTGCATATACCTTTGGTTTTATTTTAAAACGTTTTAATGTTTTATATGCAGATTTGCTACTGGTGCAGTTTCCATGGGAAAAACTTTCTACTGTGGTTTATTTATGTATTCATTCATTAAGTAGGTCAGTGGATTTGGACTAGTTTAAGAACTCCTTTCAGCCATGACCTGGATGTACTTCTCAACCTGCCAGAGCAAGAAATCTGGACAAAGCCATAAAAAAGGGGTGTGGGGGGGGTCAAAGGCCCAAAAATAGGGACAGTTTTTTTTTAAATATTGCTCTTTTAAACTTAGAAAGTTGATAGAATAGCAGGTTTTGCATTAGCATGGATTTTCTGAAGAGTATGAAGTCAGAAACTCAAATGTGTGCCATTATTTTCGGACATCAGTCCTCTTATGATTTTCCAATGTTTTGCTAGAAAACCACAATTTTATTATAAATTGACCAAAAATGTGAGGCACAAATCTGGACAGTTGGGTAGTATGGACCTGGACCATATGTGAACATTACAGTATTCATATAATTGTACATGACTGAAATTCTTCATTAGTCTCTGATAAATGATGCAACAAATAATTCTGCATTACAGCAAACTAGAAGGCTTTTAAAAAGGAATTAATCGATAGCTTATATAACTTGGCAGTGTACAACAAGTTGCAAGAATGTATCAATATACAATAGTGTACAATAAGGTCTAAAACATATGAACTCCAAGTAAAATGCCACAATCGATAATGACAGCAGGATGCACAGCACTCATAAAAACATCCAAAGAAGAAAATTTGAGCGTACTAACTTCTTCCTCTTCCAGCTTTTCCCAGTTAGGGGTCGCCACAGTGGATCACCTGTCCTCTCATGATTGGCAGTAGAGTTTTACGGTGTTGAGTTGCCAGCCCGGCGCCCAACCTTCCACAGAAGGCACACTCATGCTTAGGGCCAATTTAGAGTGTCCAATCCACCTACAGCATGTCTTTGGGATGTGGGAGGAAATTGGAGCACCCGGAGGAAACCCACATGACCACAGGGAGGACATGCAGACTCCACACAGAAGGCACCCCAGCCAAGGATTGAACCAGAGAACCTCTTGCTGTGAGGTGACAACACTAACCACTGCACCACCGTGGCCGCCTTGAGCGTACTAACACTTTTAATAAAAAATTTTTGCAAGTCGGTAAGCACTTTCACCAAACAGACATTGGCTTCATCAGACCATAATGATAGTAAAACACACAGACATACACCATTAAATAATCAAATGATTAATTAAGGCATTTCAAATTCACCAATAGTATGTCCGACAACAATCCCCATCTCATATACCAAATGTATAAGTCAGAGTGATGTCATCACTTATAAAATAAACAAATCCTATTACTTACAATCCTATACATAGGACTTTAATAAAATAACATTAAATAAAACATAATACAAAGAACAAACTCAAACTAAACCAACTGGCAAGCACGTCCTACCTTGGTATCACCCTCTTATCAAGTATCGGTCTAATAGAGACCGTACTATTCAGGCTAGATCCTTTATCGGCTCTCAGCTTAAGGATCCATCTAAGTTCCGCCTCACTAGTTCTATTTTCAACATTACCTAGCCTAACACCTATATTCAGAACCTCTATAGCCTTAAACCTAAAATGATGAATCCAATTACTGGTTTCCACATATCTGGCAAGGGCATTCATTGTATTGTCCGTTTGTATACTATAAGAGTGCTCCCTCATGTGCTCTTTAAGTGCACGACCTGTCTTCCTGACATAAAACCTTTTACAACACCCACACTGTGCCAGGTACACCAAATGTTTCGCTGCATACGTTGCCCTTACATTGAATCTGAAACTTTTATTAATGTCAGGATATATGAACACATCACCACTCTCTATTAAACCACAGAAATTGCAAGAACCACATGGATATGTACCATAACCTCCCTCACAGCCTTTAACCTCCCTAGCTGGATAACATAACATCATCTTAAGTGACTTACAGTTTCTAAATCCAAACTTCGGAATCTCCCCCACAACCTCACTGATCTTATCATCTGTCATCAAGAGGAACCAATGGCGCTGAAGCACCCTCTTAATAGCACCAACATTGCTAGTATATGCCATTGGAACCTGAACCCTCTCTTTAAAACTACCGGACCTCCCAGCACCTCGTCCCACTCCAGCTGGGTCCTGGGGTGATGAAAATAGGGTTTGGCTCATCCCCCCCTCATAGAATCAATGTCGACTATAACAGGACCCACCTTACTATCTCTGTAAACCCTGTGCTTCAAACACTCCCTAAGAGTATCACAACCTTCCCTATAATCTGCATCAACATTATGCAACCGAGAAACCCTCATGCTCTGTTCTTTCATGATGTTATTAAAGACCTTATTAGGGTGCATACTCCTCCTATGGAGCATCGAGTTTCTATAACACTCTTTCCTGAATAAACTAGTAGTGAGTCTATAATCTGGCCATTCATTTTTCTGTACATCAAGGAACTCCATAGACGTATCTGACCATTTAAAAGTAAACCTCAAAAAACTACTAGAGTCATGTAATTTCATCACAAACTGCTCCAAATTCTCATGGGTTCCACCCCACAACAAAAAAAGTCATCAACAAAACAACGGTAAAAAAGCACATTCTGCAGTTACAAATCCATACCAAACACCTCTTCCAATTCCCATTGCAACATAATGGCGTTGGCATAACTGTTGGCGCAGAAAGTCCCCATCGCCATGCCATGCTTCTGTTTATAGTACTGATTATCAAATACAAATATGTTGTTACTCAGTACCACATCCATAAAGCCACAGATCAATTCTATAAGCCTCTGCTCATACCCACTCTGGTTCCTTAAATATCTACGCATATATTCAATCCCCTGAAAATTAGGGATAGACGTAAACAGGGACACCAAGTTTAGAGTACCCAACATAAAATCTTTGGACTTATCGTATTCCTCCATAAACAAAAACAAATCCTGTAGAAAATGTTTCATATCTTTCAATATGGTTATGGATTTGTCCAAAACAGGCCTAACATGCCTTTCAACAAAAATAGAAAAGGGCTCGGTGACCCACCCTTTTCCAGCCACAATCAGCCTAAAAGGGAGGACTCTAGAGTTCTTGTGTACCTTATGCAGGCCTTGAAACAGAGGTAAAACTGGGGACTCAGCCGTGAGGTATTGTGCTAATTCCATAGTTATCAAAAAACTCAGCATGTAATCATTCACCATATATCGCATCTCTTTTATCAAATCCTATATACACTTAAGATCTACCTTCTCATAAACCAATCCATCCATCAACATACTATCGACTTAGGCTGATTGTAGCTGGGAAAGGGTGGGTCACTCTCTCTTTCACTCTCCATGCAGTTCCAGGCATTTAACTCAGTGTCCCAGTGCTCCCCATGAGACTTTCCTCAGACAGCCTCTTCCCAGGCAGAGCCCAGGTTTTAACTGGAAAGGTAGTAGGTAAGCAACTGTCACTCTCCAAATAGCACTCCATCTAAATGTAGCCCGTAGACCTCTTTTCTCCTGATGATTACCTTTTTTCTTTCTGATACAACTGTCAGTTATTCTGTTTACCAGCAGTAAAGTTTGGTGTGGTACCAATTTATCAAAGGACTAGATCCAGACTTAATACAGCCTGCTAGTCACATAACCCATAGGTCATATCTGTACGGCAGACACAACTATGATTAAAGAGGAAGAAGAGCCCACCACAAAAGAAGTAAAAATTACTCTATGAAATGAAGTCAGGGACAATAGCCGGCTCTGATGAGATCACAGCAGATATGATCAAGTTGTTGGCTGAGTTAGGGGATAAGTGGCTCCTGTGGATATTTTTGCAGTATGGAGTGAAAGGTGTATTCCAGATGATTGAAGAATAAGCATTCTAGTGCCAGTGTACAAGAACAAAGGGGACATCCACAACTGTGGGCAGTACAGAGGTATCAAACTCCTGTCACACTGCATGAAAGTGCTGGAGAGGGTGACTGATATACAAATACACACAGTGCTAGAAAGTAAGATGAGAGATGAACAGTTTGCAGTCAGATCAGGATACAGCAACTCAGACCTAATATTTGCAGTGAGACAGATAGTGGAGGAGCAGCTAGAGATGAAGAAAGAGTCCAACTTGGCATTCATAGACCTGGCAAAAGCATATGGCAAGGTCCCAAGAAAGCTGATTTGGGCAGACCTACAATGGCTTAATGTCCATGAAACATTGGCAGATGTAGTGCAGGCTATGTACAAGGACCCACTAACACAAATACTGAGTGTTAGGACTTGCAGATTGGTTCCCAGTGAGAGTGGAGGTGCATCTGAGTTATGATACGAGCCTGCTGCTGTTTATACTGGTGATGGAGAACATTAGCAAACAGTTCAGATGGTAAATATTTGCAAAGCTACTGTATGAGGACAATGTGGCATTACAATCAAACTCTGAGCAGGAACTGAAGCAAATGATAGGAGAATAAAATGCAAAACTGAAGGCACATGGGAAGAAACTGAGAACAGCTGTTATGGCAGCAGATGGCTGAAATCAGAAAAAGATGAAAATTGAGATAGAAGGGAAAAGAGTGGAACATGTTAACAGCTTCAGGTATCTGGGAGGGAGTGGCCGAGGAAAGGCGTTGCCTAATGACAAGGTCAGAGCTTAAATTAGAGGGGCTGCAGCCAACTTACAAGTGTCAGGGGGAGTGTGTGACAGAAGAATGCCAAGAAAACTGAAAAGCAAGGTGTACAAAACCTGGACAGTGAACATAAACCAGTTAAGGAAGCTAGGGATGATGGAGATGCACTGCCTGAGAAAAGTGGTTGGATGGGCTCGATACTGAAGTGCTGGCACTCAAAATCCCAAATGCCAACAATCTGAAAAAAAGACCAAATCTCGAAGATCACTCTTCTCCTTTAAACATCTTTTTTGCATGATGGCAAGCTCTCCGGCACCACCAGATGTATGGGCAAGATTCCACACACCCCCAAACATAGATATATACTAACCCAAGATCACCATACCAAGGAGAAAATGGAATATTTTGAGAAATATACATCTCGGGCTTGGTATATGTAAGCCCATTTTGTCAGCCGTCCAGTCTCTGTTTTTCGGGACTCTAACAGGTTCAGATATTTCAAATGGTTAACAGTTGGATGCATCCTGTAAGACAGACCAAGAAATGATGACATTAGAGCAGATGCTAAAGTATGTCCAATTGCAGTCAAAGAGAGCAGATTGCAGTGTTTTGTGAACGTGTGCAGGAAAGCAAAAGATAATTTGGTGAAGAAGATTTGGAAGAAACAGGAATAAGGCAAGAAGGAACAAGGAGATTCAGCAAAGAGATAGACTGTATGAAAGAAGACTGCAACTGTGAGGCATGACTGTCGAAGAAGGTAGGAGAGTGGCACTGAACTGAGGGAGGTGGTGACATTTGATGTGAGCCCCATCAAGAAAATGGGAAAAGGGGATGAGGATGATGATGTTGGTGAAATAAGGACACAAAGCTACAAAGTTCTGCAGGATGAGATGGTAATCAGAAAAAAATTGCTAGAGATGAATTTCAATGTTGCCAAATAATTTTTTTAAAAGTGGGATGGGCAATATTATCAATCATGAAATTCAAGTCTTACAGTACAGAGGGGTTCTTGAGAGATGGAAAGAGATGCAAAATCTCTTTAAGGAACTGTTTTACCAACCTGTGTTGAGCCACATTCCTGATCTCCACAATGTCATGATGACCGAAAAGAGTGCACAACAGACACACAAAGACACACACCTTCACATACACATGCATGCACACGCGCATGCCACTCACACATCTTGATCACAGAAAAACTGAGATTTGGATCATAGAGGTTTCTGAGGAAAATCAGCAGCATCTGCATACTGACCAACTGTTGTAACACAGAATACCTCTCCATCTCTATGGAGAACTTCTGCTGCTTGTTAGAGTAGATCTATTGGATGGAAGGTTTCCTGCCAGATTCAGTCACTACTGACACCCTAATCTGAACATGTGATGAAATGAGAGGATCTACACAGGAAACAGGAAACTAAACATGAAACTAAACTCTTTGCTACCAAGTGGTGACAAAGATATGTTTTGAACATTGTTCCTGGAATTTTGTGAGCATTACAGAATAAGTACAATGGTGGGAAAGAGCACAGGAGTCTCTCCAGGCAGAGAACAGAAGATATATCCACTATATCCCATCCTTTCCATGCTACACTGAGCAAAAGAGGAAAAAACATATTATCTCATCTGGCAAACTTTTCAATCTTGAATCCCATTCTTGGAAGATCTGAACAAGAACTTGACCCATGAGCTCTCAACTCTAAAAAAGGACTACATTATGATGTCTGTCTGTACGTTCACTTCACCTGGAATAAGAATTAGTGAGAAGGTGATGTCTGTGTTTATGTCCCACTGTCAGACCCACACTGCCTATCAGTACAGGGAGGTATGACTATATGTCACCTTGTTTATGTGGCACATAATGGACTTATTGCTGGACCAGATAAAAAAGGGCTTGGAAGCAAATTTCCTTTCAGAGTCAAAAAGGACAAGAGTACTGTGCATACCTCCAAATGGTTGATGTGAAGCTTTCTCTAAAAAAGCAGACTGTAACTCATGAAATTTAGATTAGCCAAGCTGAGCTCTCCACCCAGAGAGAGAAGTGTCCATCACCAGGATCTACTATGAGTTAAACTGAAGGAAGAAGTGACCCATTTTCATAGCAGGTAAGACATTCACCTATTCGAGGTCCAGTAACTGGGGTTTCAAACCAAGTGAAGATTTTCCAGTGTTTGGGAACTCTGCAGTCACAGTCTGTTCAAACACCTACATCTTTAGACACGTAAAGGCACAGTAAAGACTGTTATGAGCATCAGGCCAAGAAGTGACTTGTGGGCCTAAGCCTGGATTCTCCTGTTTGTCCACTTCTAGGCTGCACCAGCTTCCTGATGAAGTCAGTTCTGTGAAATTGGATCAGGAGCCTGTCATTTGGTTAAATCCACTTTAATCAAATGTGGACTCAACCAAACAACATTATGCCAAAATCATTTTTGGTGATGGTGGAATTTACTCTTTCTCCACTGTTGTGTGATATTGGAGTGAGTATAGGTAATTTTGAGGGTTGTGTAGTTCTCCTCCATGGGTGCAGGTGTGGCTTTCCTCCTTGCTATAAAAAAGATTACCATGGATTTTGCTGAAAGTGCGTTCCAGCTATGGAAATAAACTAAAGGAATATCATCAGGGAATTCCTGAACGGGGTCATAAAGAGCCAGTCATCAAGGTAGGGAAGCACATAAATTTAGCTCTCTTTCAAGGCCTCTGTCACCATGGCTTGTAGCTTGAGAAGCATGTAGACTATAGATTGGGAACCAAATGACATTACATGATATTGAAACAATGCTCACCTAAAGAACATAAGGAGCCTACTCTGCGGGCTCCAGACAGTGTTGTGTTAGTAAGCATCCATCATGTCCAACACTCTACAGTTCCACTGTAGCACTGACGGTATAACCTCCATGGAAACCCACCATCTGGAACTTCATCTATTAGATGAACTATTTGCAGTGTATGATAGGGTATTGCCCCTACATAACATTCTTTTTTTTTAAACACATTTATTAAATTGTCACTTAAAACAGAGAATGCATTAAAGGAAATGAAAGCAAACCATAAACATAACATTTTGTCATGCATTAAACATTGTGAATCTGTTTTCTTTCTTCATAATAACTGTCATACACTCCAACATTAGATATATTGTGCAGTTCCTGCCTTCTCTTAAACCTTACTCGTCCTCCTGGATATTATTCTGTACATTTTGTTTCTTCAGCTTTCATTTATTTCTATATAATTTGCTTCTTCCCTTTTCAAAAGATCTCACTTCCAGTTTTTTTATTTCTTTAATAATAGTCAATGCTTCAGTTACATAGTTTAGATTTTGAATTCCATTTCCTAGAAATTGCCTTTTTTGGTAGTCAATAGCATTAAACTTAATAAGGCCTTATACCATTTCTAGACAATTCAGATCCTAAGTCCTGACTCAAAAGAATCATTTCCTCAGTTGCAGTAGTTTGTTCCTCCAATATTTCTAACTATGACCCCATATTATAGCTTAAAATCTGCCAACTCATCTGACTCCCAAAAACATGTTCTCAGCTACTTTTTTCTTCCACATTACACTTCCAGCATTTGCTATCTGCCTCAGGAAAATTTTTTTGAAGTCTATTCTGGGTATAAAAATACCTGTGCAAACAGTTCCAAGCAAAAATCCTAAACGTTCTTAACTTTGTTGGATACTTGGGTGTCATGCGTATATCTTTCCATTGTTCTTTTGTAAATTGATTTTTCAGTCTCTCTTCTTGGTCTTTTATAACCTCCTCTGATTGATTTTTATAATTTTCAGGCAATACTTTATATTTTATATGCCCAAGTAATTATTCCTTTTTTAACAGCAGCTTCTGTTCTAGACTCGACTAAGAGGTCTACTAGAGCTTGTCTTTCACTTATGACTTCCCTATCCCTTTGTCTTTGCCTATACTTTGATATCAGTCACTGGAAAGGAAGACAATCTCTAATGTGCAGTGTAAACCTCATCTCAATCTATTACCTTTCAATCTTTAGTTATTTGTTCCCTCCATCACATTCTGAACTAAAAAGAGGTAGGAGTGAAACATTTCACTTTATTTAAAGGTGGGACAGCCTCTACACTGTGTCTGGCAAGTAGAGTCTGATAATAGGATAAAAGCTCTGCAGACACAGTGCTGTTTTTCAGTAGATCTCATTGCATAAGAAGACCTAAAGATTCTAGAATATGGCCATTCTTGACTGTGTCAATAACTCACTGGTCTGGTCTTTTATGATGGCTCTTCAAGCTAGGGCAACTTAAGAAAAATGACCCTCCCTAAGGCAGACAAAATTGATATGACTGGTGCTTTGAGCTGCCAAAGTCATCTCTTGGGCAACTTAGCTGACACTACCAGAGGGCAGGACCATCTGTTGCTTAATTTTATTTATCCTTTGTTAACCAGGTTAGTCCAACTAGACTACTGGCTTATTTTCAGTGTGGGAGACCCAAAGTGGTATTTATACTATTAGACATTTGGGAACTTCCCCTACTCTTTGGAGCTGCTAGATGGAGTGGGAGGAGTCCTACAGCAGCAAGGAAGAGGTCTAAGGGAAGCAGCAGCAATGCAGCATGGAGGAGAGAAAAGCTATGGAAAGTTTGGAGATGGAAAATGGCGCCTATGTCTCTGATAGTCACAGGCAGTGAGTAAATCACCCCTTATATAAATCAAATTTGTGAGTCACGTTTGGGTTGCATGGCTAGGCTTATAAGGGCTTTAGTGGTCATTAGCCTAGTATATGCCTATGAACCTATGAAGATGGAGTTTGGAGAAAAATTTGCTTGATATGGAGCATCAGAATGTCCATAGGTTCATAGCTGTTTACAAGGCTAATGACCACAAGCACCTTTTTAAGCCTAGCCATGCATTCCAAATCTCTGACAAGTTCTGATACTCTTGATAAGTTTAAGCATGGACCTGGGAGATGAACCATTTACAGGTTACCTCTGTCCATTAGAGACATAGATGCCAAACCAGGGATGAATTTCCAGTTTCCTATCCAATTGTCCAGGTTAAACTTGAATTGGGTTAGAGAGGAACTCTGCTTCACATGGATGGAGAGCCTGTTCCATAGATGGGGTAATCTCTGGGATTCATACCTACCTCTCCAGCAGGTCCAGCATGCAAACAAAGATTCCTGTGTGGTGGATGTTACAAATGTGCAGCATTTATCTGTCTCCATGAAAAAGAAAGTAAGCAGGTCTTTTGAAGTGGTACAAATAACAGAACTGGCGTTGGGAGTTTGAAGATGATGTTTTGTTAAAAATACTCAAACAAGATGATCCAGGTGGCAGTTCTGCTGTTTCATGGGGTGAAATGGCAGTTAACTGTTTTGAAATTGCTGAGGACGGTAAAGTGGAAAAGGAACCAGGCAGTATGGCTGCAGGGAATGCAGCAGTTAAAACTTATGCAGCAGAAACAGAAAGCAAAAGTGGAAAGCAGCAACAAACTGAGAAAGTGTCTGGTTTTGTGACAGCAGATAATGCAGTAACTAAACCACATGCAGCAGTAACAGGAGACAAAAAGGACAGCAGCAAGAAACTTTAAGTAAAACTGCTTTTAGAAAGAAGAGAGGAATAACTGTAAGAATAAGAAAAAAAAATGACAGTGTAATAGACAGATATTATGCATGGGGACAATATGTTACCTGTTCTGGGTTTTAAACCTCACAAAATTCAGTCTTTTATATACATTGGGTCAGAGACATTTAGTGACAACATTTGAAACTGATGGACTGCTCGTGACATTTCTGGAACTGTGTAAGTTTTGAAATGTGAAAAATAATATGGTGAAACACTTGCCAAGTGTTATTCTTTTGGCTTGCCATAGAGGGGCATTAAGATGTGCTGGCCTACCTAAACTGTATTCCTTTTGTAGGGACTTCTCTCATTTAATGATTGTGACAAAGTACAATGTAACCAGTGTGTGGCAGAAAGGACAGAAAGCAAGAAGATGTGTGCCTGAGTGCAGGCTGTATAATAATGAAAAAGAAGGGGACAGGGAAGAAAACATACAAGAGGAAGGACAACAAGAGACAAGGGGTAGTGGGTGACCTAGGTGAAGAAACTGTGGGAAAAGAAAATAAATTGAGGGGAAAATGAGAGAAAGAGTACATGTAGAAAGAGAGGTCAGGAGAAGGGACTGATGCTAAGAATTTTTTTGTAAGTTCTGGCCAGTGAAAAATCTGATTCTCATGATCAAAGATAATTTGTACATAAACCCAGGAATATATATTTAGTTGGGGAAAAGAGTAAAAACAAGAAAATGAAGTTTCAAAATATTTCCCTCAAACTTAAAAAAAAGAAAAAAACAATTTTAGAGTACTTTCAGTTAATGTGAACAGTATTATTAATACTATAAGAAGGATAGGGATACTGGAATGGTATGCTAAATGTGATGTGGCTGTTACACTGTTAGAGAATATAAGTCTCCTGACAAGTGAAAAAAGACCATAAATAGAAAAATTGTGGGGTGGAAATCTAATATAAAATTAAGAAGTGAAAATATTTCTGGAGAGTTGTGTTGTGTAAAAAAACAAAGAAAGAAAGAAAAACAGTTAAAATATTAGATATAAAGTTGGGAAGGTTAACTGGATTGTAAGGTGGAGAGTGCATGTTTATAGAATTATAGGCATATATAACTAGCGAGGAATGAGAGAATATGTTTAATCAAATATTAGACTATGCAGTATTTAACATGAAAATTATAATTGCAGGGGAATTTGTGATTTAAAGGGAAAATGTAAAAAAATACAGGAAGTGATACACTGTGGTAAATTAGCTGTGTGGAACAAAAATCAATGGACTTTTTAAAGGGACACTTGAATCTGAAATTGATTATTTTGCATTATTGGAAGGCTTGGGTGTAGCAGATGGTGATACAGATGTGATGTATTTTTCAACCGTATAGCAATATGGATGGAGGTTGTAATGGCATGGGCAAATGCCGGCATAGCCAGCTGGAGTTTTGTAAAGTATATGTCCTGTGAATATCAAACTGATTTATACAAGATGCTTGTGTTACAAATGCATTAGAGCTGTATGCCATTTGTATATCAAACTGATTTGTACAGATGTTTGTGCTGAAAATGTATTGGTGAGGTTTGCTTGTATTAAAAATTATCAACAGTGCACCCTGCTGAAATGAAAAGAAATATATGTGTATTATTGCAACTGAATTAAATGTATATGTTTCAATAGAGGACACTGTGACAGAAAAGGTTAACTTTATGAAAATTAAGAGAAATGTAAATGAGCTATTCCACCATTAAAAAGGCATCCCACAGTGCTGAATGGGACCAGAGACTCCGGGTCTGGGAAAAAGCCTTTATTCATTAGCTCAGTGAAAAGAGGGGAGGCCCCAGGCACTGCCATAAACACTTGGATGTGTATTTTGGCCATCTGTGCTAAACTCCTGTTTTAGCTTCAAAGGGGAATACTGTAAGAACCTAGAGTCAGGTGACCAGATGAGGTCATTCTCCCAGCCCTCTTGGAAATTATATATTTTAGATATCAAAAACAGAAATCTAAGAATATTGAGTATTCTGTTTGGGAAGCCTGACTAGAAAGACCCTCACCCACAGCATCTTACCTTGCAGTAGTAAGTAACGTAACTAGGGAACAGTAATTCTTTTAGATTCAGTCAGGAATATAGTGAATTATAACCTGAAAAAAATGGAAAAAATACAGCACCCAACACCAGCCGAAACTGCCATAACTAGTAACCAATAGGAAAAAGGCATTGACAAGAAACAGAAGCCACAAGAGTAATTTAAGTGAAAACTTTGTATTAAACAATATAAATAAATAAAATAAATAAAATAAATAAAACATTAAAACATGATTTAATGTTTTATTGTTTTGTTTAATAAAAAGTTTTCACTTAAATTATTCTCGGGCTTCTGGATCTTGGTAGGGCCTTTTTCCTGTTGGTTAGAAATATAGTGAAACTTAGTTCAGAGAGAGTTTTTCTTTATTTGTATGAATCTGTCCATCATTGTTAATTTCAATATTTTCTGTGATTTGAACTCTGTGGTTTATTGTAAATACATATTCAGTATTTCATGCTCTTTTTTATTTATTATTAAATATATTTAAACTTTTATTGTGGCTGGTCCATGAAGAAATTATCTAACCTTTGAGAGTGCTTATATTTGCTTGGTGACACTGCGTGGGCCATTCCAGAATGCCTAGCCATCTTGGTGAACTACTACCATTTATAACACATTATAATTGGATACCCTTTGTAAGAGCCTTATAGTAACTGACTGGTGGCAGTGAATCTGCCTTATAGTCTAGGCAGAGTTGGTAGCATAGGTAATATGTGCTAGCCTTTCCCAGGTGTGTGTGTGTGTGTGTGTGTGTGTGTGTGTGCGTGTGTGTGTGTGTGTGTGTGTGTGTGTGTGTGTGTGTGTGTGTGTGTGAAAATGAAATCTTAAAGTGTGTGTATGTCAGCTGCTTGGGACAGGGACACAAAGCGCTGTGTTTAAAGAGAGCATGCTGGAGGACTTGGCTTGGACACTCGGCTGAGGACCTAACACTACAGCTACACCATTGGGGAGTCTTATTGGGGGCTTGGAGGGAGACAGATATAGAGACATCCATACCCCAGGCTGTGTGCGCTCGCTGTGTGCTATTAAGGGAAATTGTACTTGCTGCAGAGAGGTCTATGTCTGGAAATACTGAGTGTATCCATTGTATTCCACGTGCATGTCCCTCTCCAGTGTCAGTTGTGAGGATTTAGGCTCCTTGATTACTGGCCCAGTGTGGGGATGATACATACTGCTGTGTGCCTGGATGCAGGTTGTGTAAAAAAAGGGGGGCACTTTTAAATGGAATGTCAAGAGCAAACAGTAAATAATGAAAAAGAAGGGGAAAGGAAAGAAAACACACAAGAGGAAGGACAACAAGAGGCAAGGGGTAAAAGGTGAGCTAGGTGAAGAAGAAACTGTAGAAAAATAAAAAATATTGAGGGAAAAATGAGGAGAGAGAGAGAGTACATGTAGGAAGAGAGGTCAGGAGAAGTGACTCATGCTAAGAATTTTTTTTGAAGTTCTGGACAGTGAAAAATCTGATTCTCAGGATCAAAGACAATTTGTACATAAACCCATGAATATACATTCAATTGGGGAAAATTGTACACAACAGAAAAGTAAGTTTCAAAATATTTCCCCCAAACTTAAAAAGAAGAGAAAACAACAATTTTAGAGTACTTTCAGTTAATGAGAACAGTATTATAACACTATTAGAAGGATAGGGATACTGGAATGGTATGCTAATTGTGATGTGGATGTTATGATGTTAGAGAATGTAAAATTCCTGACAAGTGAGGAAAGACTGTAAATAGAAAAATTGTGGGGTAGAAATATAATATGAAACTTAGGAAGTGAATGTTGTTCTGGAGTGCCGTGTTGTGTAAAAAGAAAGAAAGGAAGGAAGGAAGAATTATAGCATTATATGCATATATAACTAGCAAGGAAAGAAACAATATGTTTCATCAGATATTAGACTCTGCAGCATTTAACATGAAATTTATAATTGTAGGGAACTTTAACTGTGATTTAAAGGGAAAATGCAAAAGAATTGGAAAGATATAAAACATACAGGAAGTGATAAAATGTGGTAAATTAACTGCGTGGAACAAAAATCAATGGAGTTACAGAAGGGGCACTTGAATCTGAAATTGTTTATTTTGCATTATTGGAAGACTTGGGTGTAGCAGATGGTGATAAAGTTGTGATGTATTTTTCAGGCCATTTAGCAATATGGATGGATGGGATGGAAGAAAAGGTGTATATTAAAATAGGCAAGGGAATTAAAAGAATAAATGAGAAATTATGTAAAAAAATTGGAGAGTGGGAAGTATTGCAGTTATGGAAATATCATATAACCATGAAGGACTTCGATAAAAACTGGTTTGAATGGTGGATTGAATTTCAAAAGTATAAAGTGTTTTTTTTTTCCCAGTGGCAGGATGGTGTAAGAAAGGAAGCAAAAGTACACCTGTGTAAGTTGAACTTACCATAACAGTAGATGTTCCTATGATTACTGCTGCGGTAGCCTTATCCATATGGTTCATATTCTGCCAAGGATATAACAGCCGGCCAGCTTCCAAAGCTTCAGGGCATCTTTCATGTGCCCAAGCAGCTCAAGCTGAGCTGACTAAAAGACAAGTTTGGGTACAAAGCCTTTAATAGCTTTCCTACCAGTAGAGAAAGGGAGGCTGAACTCTGAAAGGACAATGCTAGGAATAACAAAAAATATGACCATACCCTGACATAAAAAACATACCAAAAAAACAAGGGAGATGGAGGGAGAGTGCAGCAACAGTGATCATTTGAACATCTGTTATGGTAAACTCAGCTTATATAACTGCACTATGTTATTCGTATTGATCACTGCTGCAGTAGCTTTAGCTTTGTAGCCAGATTACTATAGCTAACTATATTTGGGAAAAGGAAGGAGAAGGGCCCAGGATTCCCTGGAGAATGGTCCTATCATAGCTTGATCTAGACCAAATGAAGGACTCAAGCTTATACTGCTTTATAAAAGTACATGTCAAGGACCAAGTAGGAGTTTCTAGAATACTTCTAGAACCCAACCCTTTAAAAAAGCCATAGATAAAGTCAAGGCCCTGGTAGAGTGCACCTTGACCCTGCCTGGAATAGATTTGTCATGTTGAGTATAACTAAAGGTAATAGTCTTAGACAACCATTTGTAAATAGTTTGTTTTGATACAAGTTGTCCCTTTTTCTTACCTTCACAAGAAATGAACAACTGATCTAAAGATCTGAAAAATGTAGTTATGTCAAGATAGTACTTGCATTATCTGTGGACATCCAAGGTATGAAGTATATTGTCTCCCTCATTTTTAGGTTCAGGAAAGAAAACAGGGAGATATACTGTATAGTTTTACTTAAAGTAAACTGAGATACAACTTTAGGCATAAAAGAATGATTAGTTTTCAAAGAAACCTTGTCATTGTGGAAAATGTGGTAGGGTTGACTCACCAGAAGAGCTTTCAACTCAGATACCCTTCTTGTAGAGGTCAGAGCAATCAATAAAACTGTTATGAACCTCAAGTCAGCCAGATCAGCTGGCTCAAATGGAGCAAGTGTTGGTTTCTGTAACACAACATTAAGATTCCAAGGAGGGCCACTGGTTTACTTGGAGGCCTCTTATGCACACCATCTTTCAATAAAATTTTGGCATGCAACAACCTTGAAAGAGGAGGATCCATGGGCAGACATGCTGAAATGGCAGATAAATTATCCTTGACAGAGGAATAAGTAAGGCAACAGGATAGTAACTCACACAAATAATGTAAAACCAGAGAACAACTAGCCCTGTATGGTTGCTGGTGATGTTGTTGGCACCAGCTAGAAAACCTTTTCCATTTGCTAATACATGATTTTCTAGTAGTAGGCTTTCTTGCCTCTATTAGTACTTGTTGCACATCCTCAGAGAAAAAAGGTGCCTAAAAGGAACTGAGACCCTATCATCCAGGCAGTCAATTGAAAATGATTGATGCCACAGTGTATCAAACACCCCTCTTCTTGTGTGAGTAGATCCAAGCAGTGAGGAAGCTTGTGGAAACTGCCCCTGGACATTTCCAAAAGAAGGGAGAGCCATTGTTGCTTGACCCAAATGGGAATCACCACAATAAGATTGGGGGACTCCTTCTGAATTTTCAGAAGTACTCTGGATATTAGTGGAAAGGGAGGAAAGGCATGCAGAAACATTCCTGTCCAAAGAAAAGAAAAGACATCTGTCTTCCAGGCCTTTTTGCACTGAATCCTGGAACAGAATTTTTCCAATTCATTGTTCAGAGAGGAGACAAAGAGGTCTACAATAGCCAGGGAATTGTTATGGCTAGGCTTGTATAGGCCCTATGGCTGATAGCCTAGTATCAACTTATGAACCTATGAACATGAGAAAATCCCCACAGATGGAACAAATCATGGAAGACCCCATGATCTTGTTTCTATTTGTGAGGGTCCAGCTCAACTTGAGTTCCACACAATTTAGCTCTGATGTAATATAGGCTGCCTGAAGGGTGAGGTTGTGTTGTGAAGCTATATTCCAAGCTAACATGTCTAGTCTGTAAAGGGGGTATGACATGGTTCCTCTTGCTTTTTGGTGTACAGCATGACTGTGGTATTGTCTGTAACCACTTGAAGCAGTCTCAGGGGCCAAACATGGTGCAGACAGTTCAGAGCCTTGATCATGGCAAGTAACTCCTTGATATTTATGTCCTTTTGTCTGTCCTTGGTCTTCCACACCCCCTGCATTTTATCCCTCCTGAAACTGCCCTCCAAGCAACGTTTGAAGTGTCTATGGTGACTGACTACTTTGAAGCAGGAAGGGAGAAGAGGAGACCTGGAATTGTTTCCATCAAAAAAGTTCTCTTCTGACAAATCCCAGAACTGGGATCTAAAAATATAAAGGGTGTTGATGCTGGAACCAACTAGATTTCAAATACCACTGAATTTTTCTCATGTGGAATCTTGCAAGGGGTATCATTAGAATCATAGATGCCATGAGACCCAAAATCCTGAGGTACTCCCTCACAGCCACTGACATGAGTGAAAACCTTATAAATGGATCTAAATAAGGATTTAACTTTTCCTGTGGATGAAAGGCTCTTTGAACTGAGGTGTCTAGTTGACATCCTAGGAACATGATCCTGTGTGAGGGAGTCAAGAAAGACCTTTGAATATTCTCTTGGAATCTCAGCTTGTGCCAGACATCTCTTGCCCAAGAGAGAGAGATTAATGACATATTCAAAAAAGACTCTGCAAAGATAACCAAGTCTTTTAAATACTGAAAAATGTAGATACCTTGTAGCCAGCGATGAGCTATAATTGGAGCTACACACTTTTATGAGCACTTTTGATGCATTCAATAGTCCAAAGAGCAAAGCAGCAAACTGATAATGGATCCAAATACACAAAACCTTAAGAAAGGCCTGAACTCTGCATGAATAGGCATGTGATGATAAGACTCTTTTAAGTCTAGTGTTAGCAAGAAACTTGAAAGAAGAGTAAGAGGTAACAGATTGTAAAGTGACATCATTTTGAATTTGGGCACTGTCACAAACAGGTTTAACAAGGAAAAATCTAGAACTGGTTTCCAAGCATTTTCTTTCTTTGGTAATAGAAACATTCTTGAATAAAACCCTTTCCCCACCTGGAAAGGAAGAAATGGTTCTATTACTCCTTCAGACAGCATATGATCTGCAGGATGAGGAATGACTTCCTGGAGAGGAGGAGTTCCCTCCCACTGTCATCTGTAACCCTGATGAATGATTTTCAGAACCCATTTGTCTGAAACAATCTATTGCCAAAAAGCAAAATGGGCATTCAGACTTTCTGGAAGTGAAAAAGGGCAGGGTGGTTGGGGGGGTCACAAGACTCACAGGACTGTCCTTGGTTTTAGGAGGTTTGAGAATTAGTTTTGGAACCTCCTTTCCACTTTTCCTTCTTCTGCTTATTTGGCTGTTTACCTTAATTATTTGGGGACTATTTGTTCAATTTTTTGCTAAAATTGGATGAAAAGAAAGAAAATCCCTTGGACAATTTGGTAAAGGAGGGATAAATATTAGCGATTCCCTGGATCAGCTTGCCCCCTTCATCACACTTTTTGATCAATCTGTGCAGCAGAGGGGCTAAACACTAAATCACTATCCAAGGGAGAATGTAAAATCTCATTTATAAATCATCTGGGAGGTTTTGAGAATGCAGCCCTTCAAACCTTCTTAAAACAGTACCAGTGGCCATAGCACTGGAAGAATATCCGCAGATATCAGCAGAGTCATATACATACTGTAAACAATAAGTAGTGACCTGTGCAATAGAAGAAACTAAGTTATTTAAAGCAGTGTTTTCCTCACAAGAAGAATTGCAGATAAAACATACCTCATACTTTAACACTGCTACAGTTCTCAGCGAGTTTTTGTCGACATGCACTTCATCAGAAAAGCTAAACAGTGCTCAGTGTTCTAAATTTATAAGTCAGATGTTATTTGAATCTACCAATGGTGTCTCCTAACTAATTAAAATGTTAATACATTCAATTAACATCCTTGTTATTGAAATTACAGACTTCTTAACAAAATCAAAGAAACAATATCACCATCTAGTGGTGAAACAAAAACTTTACAGGCAGGAATACATAGCAAAAATGTATATAGATATTGTATGTAATAAAAACCATTTTAATTAATACATAAAAATACTCCAGGAAGTCCAATGAAGTGGGTGAACTTCGTAAACTGATTGGCCAGCTCTCTGAGTTGGTAGGCATGTTAATGCCACTCAGCCAATCACTAATACAACATTCTACACAGTCTCTTATTCCCTGCAACCAGGAAACAGCAGGACGTCCAGCTTCGAAGGAAGGGACGGTTACCAGCTTAAACAATGGATCCTATGTGAGACAAGAGACTAGTCATGGCTTAAGGAACAGTTTGGATGGGGTTCCCAATATTTTTTCCTCTGGAAATGTAACAGCAACCACCAGTGGAGTCGCTAGGTCGCAAGTTAAACAAACAGCTACTTTATTACCAGCTGCTGCAGCTGCTACCAACAAAGATACTGAAATTCAATTTAAAGACCTGCTTGAGTTTAAATTTGACTTTAAAGAGCCGATTAGGGTTCAGGCAAATAACAAACATGATTCTTGTGTGGAAATGGTGTCTAAAATGAACAGTTTACTTTTTAAATATAAATCAATGGAAATGGACAATATATCTCTGAAACATTGTATTCAATCCAATATAGTCCCTAAGGGGCTTCAAGTGTGTAAATACCTCAATAATGTTAGGGAAGGCTCACAGTTTCATAAAGATTTAATTACTGCATTTGATAGGTGCGGTTTAGATATTATGCGAGCTATCATTGTCAACAATGAAGTAGAAATGGAGACGTTATATGTTACAATTGATGAAATTAATCAGAAAATTGTGAATGACTTGTTATTTGGTATTGAAACTGAGAAAAACAAATATCATGACATGTTGAAGGATGTTGAGTTAAAATGTATGAAAGTATTTGAGAAGAAAGAAAATTGACAGACATGTTTGAATATGGTAATAACATACATTACCCTTCACCAAAAACAGGGGGGGTAACAACAATAAATATTCCAACCACGAACCTGTGGCATACAACGAGCTTTTTGACAACCATGACATGTGCAATGACCAGGGTCTATTTCATAATGAAACTGACCCTTTAGAATACCCCTCCCCTTGGAGATCCGAAAGGTTGAAAAAGAAAGAACCCATAAACTACAACAACCAGAATTTTTACCAAAATCGAAGGAACAGGCAGTGGAAATAAAAACTGTAGAAGACATAATTATCAATGAATGTGTATACAGTTACAAAGGTTTTAAAATATTTAACTACACTAATCTCACTGTCACTAAAACACATTTCAGTTTGTTTTCCAAAGGTTTTACCTACATTCCCAGGGTCAAAGCCAACATGGTTGATTTATTGGTGGATGTTAAAATGTTTGTGAGACAAAAGAACTTTGAGATACTTTTTAATGGTTTAGATAAAAGAGAGAGTACTAGTATTTTAAAGAAAAAGAGTACTTGTAACCCACTGTTACATCCACAGCTCAAAATTTTTGAAAATGTTTTAGAGAAGCATCTTAGAGGTGAGCTTAAATTTAATAAAGTGCCCCCCAATCTCACAAAGGATGAATTCAACATCCTTGATTCTTGCAGAACAGACAAGAATCTCAGAGTCATGAAGCCTGATAAAGGAAGAGGGGTGGTTCTAACAGACCAAATAGACTATGAAGTCAAAATGGTAAACATGTTGAATGATGAAAATACATATGAAAGAGTGTCCTTGAATGAGTTTAACATTGCAAAAAGGAAAGTTTCAATATGTCTTAACGACTTGCTTCTTGAGGGGCTTATTGACTTAGAAACCTACAACTACTTACATGTTGAGAAACCAAAAATTCCTTCTATTTTTGGTATACCCAAGGTCCACAAGAACCATTTGGACCCACCTCTTAGACCCATTGTTACAGCGGAGGGCTCTTTGACAGCCCCCCTAGCCAAATATATTGACTTTCATTTGAATCCATTTATATTGGAACATTCCAACATTTTAAAAGATTCATGGGATTTTTTGAAACACATTCCCTACAGAAAACAAATACCCCATTTTTTATTTCTTTGGATGTGGTGGACCTGTTTACTTGTATTCCCCATGAAACAGGTCTTTTATGGTTTGAGCAATTTATGGAGAGTCAAATTTCCATTTCCTTTAACATGTTTCGTACCTGTTTGAATCTTATGGACTTAATTTTGAAAAACAATTTTATATACTTTCAGGGTGAGCATTACAGACAATTAAAGGGTGTAGCCATGGGTGCACATTGTGCCCCCTTATATGCAAACATTATATTACTCAGTTGGGAAAATAAATTTGTTTTTAATTCCCATTTCAAAATTTTGAGGAATTACTATGGTCGTTTTTTGAACATTTGTCTTTTTTGGAATGGCACTGCTGACCAGTTTCTTGAGTTTTATGAATATGTCTCACATACCACTGATTTTCTAAAATTTACTTACAAAAAAGACAGTTCCCAACTTAGTTTTTAGATGTGAGCATACAGAGAACAAATCGGGTTGAACTCTAAAATTTATAGGGAGGAGACCTTTTCTAACACGTACTTGCATTTTTCTAGTTCTCACCCCCATTATCAAAAGAAGGCAATTGTCAAGGGTCAGCTAGTAAGAGCTAGCAGGATGACCTTAGATGAGACAGATTTCCAGATAGAATGTGAATTTATTGCAAGCATGTTTCGAGAAAGATGTTACCCCAATGATTTGTTAGAAAGACTGATACAAGAAGTTAAAACAGCAAGGACAATAAGGTTTTTGCCTATCCTGGGGAATTCAACAAAAATTTTTGGCAACACCAACACTAAAAACAATTCTCCAGTAGATATAAAACACTACAATTCAGCTTTGACTATTACTTTCCATGGCGAAACTAACATAGTTAAAAATATTATTAATGACGAATGGAATAGGTTTGCCAGTTTTTCAGATTTGAATCTGAACTTTGAAGAACCCTTAAAAGTAGTATTTAAAAAGGACATAACATTAAGAACATACTTGAGAGTGGAAAACAGGTGACACATCTCTCAAACAAGTTGGGCACACATAAATGTGGAAGCTGTCATTACTGTGTCAACATCAATGAAGGTGAGAAAATATATTTGAAAAGTAGAGGCAAAATTATCACCACTAAAGGATTTGCAAATTGCAATACTTGTGGTTTGGTATACACGGTGACCTGTGAGGCATGTGATTCCTTTTATATAGGGAAAACCGAGAAAAGGCTGAGACAAAGGGTGTATGAGCACCTATATGACGTAAGGAAGGAAAACACTAACAACGCTTTGTTTAAACATACTTTAACATGTAAATCTGCAAAATTCCTATTCTTCGTCATAGAGGTATTACCCCACAATCCCAGGGGTGGTCCTTGGGAGGCCTTTTTAGAATACAGAGAGTTATTTTGGCAATTAATGCTTGATGCTAGCAGTCACCCAGGTTAAAATTAAATGATCTCTCTAAAACCTGTATTAAAGTTGAGATCAACCAAGTTATAACTACTCACCCATATATCAGTTGTACTTCTATATATTTTTATATATATTTTTTATACACATTTTAATATTTTTCATACATACATTTTTACATGTTTTTCAAACATTTTGCACACAGGTACATTTTTTATGTATTTTTATGTATTAATTAAAATGGTTTTTAGAGCATACAATATCTATATACATTTTTACTATGTAGTGGTGGTGCTGCGGTAGCGTTGTCGCCTCACAGTAAGACGCTGTCTGGTTCGATTCTCAGCTAGAGCGTCTTCTGCATGGAGACATGCATGAATGGGCGTACCTTCGTTGAAGGTTGTGCGTCAGGCCTGGCAAGCCGGTACATAAAAATCAACTGCCAATCATTAGCAGACCGGAGTTCCGCTGTGGCGACCCCTAACCGGGAAAAGCCGAAAGACACACACAAAAAAAAAATTCCTGCCTGTAAAGTTTTTGTTTCACCACTAGATGGTGATATTGTTTCTTTGATTTTGTTAAGAAATCTGTAATTTCAATAACAAGGAT
Source organism: Protopterus annectens (assembly GCF_019279795.1). NCBI lineage: Eukaryota > Metazoa > Chordata > Ceratodontiformes > Protopteridae > Protopterus > Protopterus annectens. The sequence goes on along the minus strand of NC_056730.1, from coordinate 745,887,702 downwards.
GTTAATTGAATGTATTAACATTTTAATTAGTTAGGAGACACCATTGGTAGATTCAAATAACATCTGACTTATAAATTTAGAACACTGAGCACTGTTTAGATTTTCTGATGAAGTGCATGTCGACAAAAATGCGCTGAGAACTGTAGCAGCGTTATTGTTTTTGTTTCTGTACTGTGAGGTTTGTTCGTGGAATGAAAATAAACATCTCTTCCTGATCTGCTGTGCCTGTCTTTTAAGTTTACCAGTGTGAGTTTGGGCACATTGACCACTTATTTTTATATACCTCATACTTTCACAATATACCAACAATAATAAGAAATAAGCAACTTCTCACCAAAGCAGCAAAGATTTCAATAGCAAATTCCCACCTTATCTCCACCCTACTTTATGCCTGTCCAATATATGCCAACCTAAGGCAATGAGATCTAAACAAGCTAGAGACCTGCTACAACAAAATCGCCAAATTCATCACAGGGGCATCCTACCATAGTCACCACTGTCTCTCACTTGCTGAACTGGGCTGGCTTGAACTCCCTCACCTCCTTCAATGGTATCAACTCTCACTCGCCCACAAACTAGTAAATCATCCACTAAATGTCCCATCCCTCCAGAATCTACTCCAACCCTATCGCACCACCAGACCACTAAGATCCAGCAACAAAAATCACTTGCAGATCACTAAAGCCAGTAACTCTGCTGGTGAAGCACTATTCTCTTGCACCATAACCAAATTATGGAACTCCCTCCCACCCACAATTACCTCCATACCATCATGCACCCACTTCAAAACTTTACTAAAAGCGCACCTAAAAACATGCTGGCTATGCCCTTGCAACTCCCACTCTAATATCACCCTCCCCATCCAACCACTACCTTTCTTTCCACTCCACTAACTACCTTGATTATAGCAAGCTCAGATGCTCATAAGCCAGTACTTATTATACAGCAGGAACTTCTTCTTCTAACATTTGTTAATGTCTGTTATGTACTTCACAGATAAAGATTCTAGTTGTCTACTGATGTACTATGTTCTTCATCTGTAAATATGTTGTAAGTAATTGCTATGTAAATTGTTAATCGCTATGTAATCCAATGTAACTATTGTCTGTTCATTTTAACTGTGGAGCTTTTCTCCCTGGGTCTCCGCTGAAAATGGACCTACGTCCAGTCGGACACTCCTGGTCAACAAATATAAATAAAATAAATAAAATAAAATAATATCAGAAAAAAATTTAACGTGAGCCTGACAATTCTGAAAATATAGGCTGCAGAAGTATACACTTCTTACCCCCATAACTATCAATAATTTTCCATCCTTATTAGAAAGAGTAGGATTGGAATTAACTAAGTGCTTAGCAGCACTGGAGTCAACCAAGGCTACAGCTGCTTGGTCAACCTTGGGAATACTGTATAAAATTTTAAATGACCAAGGAACTTTATACATCCTATCTGCTTTTTTAGGGACAGCTGGCTGACTATCAGGAAAATTGCAGATAGTAATATACACATCCTCAAAAGCAGACAGGACAGGAGGAATTGGTAAAGGTTCTGGAAAATATTTCTGTAACAACTCATTTTTTTTCTGAGGGAATGAGAAACATCAGTTTTCTCCCATTAAAAACACTGGGACATTATAGCAATTGTCTCAGAGAAAGAGAACCCCCCCCACAGGGAGAATCGGAAACTGATCTCTCCTATATATATATTTGAAAAGTAGAGGCAAAATTATCACCACTAAAGGATTTGCAAATTGCAATACTTGTGGTTTGGTATACACGGTGACCTGTGAGGCATGTGATTCCTTTTATATAGGGAAAACCGAGAGAAGGCTGAGACAAAGGGTGTATGAGCACCTATATGACGTAAGGAAGGAAAACACTAACAACGCTTTGTTTAAACATACTTTAACATGTAAATCTGCAAAATTCCTATTCTTCGTCATAGAGGTATTACCCCCCAATCCCAGGGGTGGTCCTTGGGAGGCCTTTTTAGAATACAGAGAGTTATTTTGGCAATTAATGCTTGATGCTAGCAGTCACCCAGGTTAAAATTAAATGATCTCTCTAAAACCTGTATTAAAGTTGAGATCAACCAAGTTATAACTACTCACCCATATATCAGTTGTACTTCTATATATTTTTATATATATTTTTTATACACATTTTAATATTTTTCATACATACATTTTTACATGTTTTTCAAACATTTTGCACACAGGTACATTTTTTATGTATTTTTATGTATTAATTAAAATGGTTTTTAGAGCATACAATATCTATATACATTTTTACTATGTAGTGGTGGTGCTGCGGTAGCGTTGTCGCCTCACAGTAAGACGCTGTCTGGTTCGATTCTCAGCTAGAGCGTCTTCTGCATGGAGACATGCATGAATGGGCGTACCTTCGTTGAAGGTTGTGCGTCAGGCCTGGCAAGCCGGTACATAAAAATCAACTGCCAATCATTAGCAGACCGGAGTTCCGCTGTGGCGACCCCTAACCGGGAAAAGCCGAAAGACACACACAAAAAAAAAATTCCTGCCTGTAAAGTTTTTGTTTCACCACTAGATGGTGATATTGTTTCTTTGATTTTGTTAAGAAATCTGTAATTTCAATAACAAGGATGTTAATTGAATGTATTAACATTTTAATTAGTTAGGAGACACCATTGGTAGATTCAAATAACATCTGACTTATAAATTTAGAACACTGAGCACTGTTTAGATTTTCTGATGAAGTGCATGTCGACAAAAATGCGCTGAGAACTGTAGCAGCGTTATTGTTTTTGTTTCTGTACTGTGAGGTTTGTTCGTGGAATGAAAATAAACATCTCTTCCTGATCTGCTGTGCCTGTCTTTTAAGTTTACCAGTGTGAGTTTGGGCACATTGACCACTTATTTTATATACCTCATACTTTCACAATATACCAACAATAATAAGAAATAAGCAACTTCTCACCAAAGCAGCAAAGATTTCAATAGCAAATTCCCACCTTATCTCCACCCTACTTTATGCCTGTCCAATATATGCCAACCTAAGGCAATGAGATCTAAACAAGCTAGAGACCTGCTACAACAAAATCGCCAAATTCATCACAGGGGCATCCTACCATAGTCACCACTGTCTCTCACTTGCTGAACTGGGCTGGCTTGAACTCCCTCACCTCCTTCAATGGTATCAACTCTCACTCGCCCACAAACTAGTAAATCATCCACTAAATGTCCCATCCCTCCAGAATCTACTCCAACCCTATCGCACCACCAGACCACTAAGATCCAGCAACAAAAATCACTTGCAGATCACTAAAGCCAGTAACTCTGCTGGTGAAGCACTATTCTCTTGCACCATAACCAAATTATGGAACTCCCTCCCACCCACAATTACCTCCATACCATCATGCACCCACTTCAAAACTTTACTAAAAGCGCACCTAAAAACATGCTGGCTATGCCCTTGCAACTCCCACTCTAATATCACCCTCCCATCCAACCACTACCTTTCTTTCCACTCCACTAACTACCTTGATTATAGCAAGCTCAGATGCTCATAAGCCAGTACTTATTATACAGCAGGAACTTCTTCTTCTAACATTTGTTAATGTCTGTTATGTACTTCACAGATAAAGATTCTAGTTGTCTACTGATGTACTATGTTCTTCATCTGTAAATATGTTGTAAGTAATTGCTATGTAAATTGTTAATCACTATGTAATCCAATGTAACTATTGTCTGTTCATTTTAACTGTGGAGCTTTTCTCCCTGGGTCTCCGCTGAAAATGGACCTACGTCCAGTCGGACACTCCTGGTCAACAAATATAAATAAAATAAATAAAATAAAATAATATCAGAAAAAACTTTAACGTGAGCCTGACAATTCTGAAAATATAGGCTGCAGAAGTATACACTTCTTACCCCCATAACTATCAATAATTTTCCATCCTTATTAGAAAGAGTAGGATTGGAATTAACTAAGTGCTTAGCAGCACTGGAGTCAACCAAGGCTACAGCTGCTTGGTCAACCTTGGGAATACTGTATAAAATTTTAAATGACCAAGGAACTTTATACATCCTATCTGCTTTTTTAGGGACAGCTGGCTGACTATCAGGAAAATTGCAGATAGTAATATACACATCCTCAAAAGCAGACAGGACAGGAGGAATTGGTAAAGGTTCTGGAAAATATTTCTGTAACAACTCATTTTTTTTCTGAGGGAATGAGAAACATCAGTTTTCTCCCATTAAAAACACTGGGACATTATAGCAATTGTCTCAGAGAAAGAGAACCCCCCCCCACAGGGAGAATCGGAAACTGATCTCTCCTCTGAGTATGACTCGGAAATCTCAGGACCAACCCTGAATACATCTGTTAACAGTAAATGTGCCTATGTCACAAGTGATAGGTTCATAGGTTCATAGTTTCATAGGTTCATAGGTGTGTACTAAGCTAATGGCCCTAAAACCTTTACAAGCCTAGCCCATAGGATTACCCTGGCATCGTGCCAAATGACCTGAGTTCCCAGTGTCTCTGTCAAGTAAGCCACTGGAGTGATCCCCAGGGTGAATTTTCTATTTCCCATCTACTCATCAAGATTTGTCTTGAAGAGAGCCAGTGAAGTGCTCTGCTTGACATGTATGAGAAGTCTATTCCATAGCATGGGCAGTCTCTGGATTATGAACCTGTCCCTCCAGCATGTTCTGTTGATTGTGTTAATGAGGTTGAGGTCTCTGGAGCGTGTGGTGCAGAGGGATTGAGATTTCTTTAGATGTAGCATTTCTAACAGAGCTGGGTCAGACATGGCCTTGTAAGTCAAGCAGAGATCGCCTCTAAGTAGGTGACATGAGACAGAGAATAGTTGGAGTTTTTTTAGTCTGTCCATATAGGACAAGTGTTTAAGACCTAGGATCCTCTTTGTGAGGTACTTTTGCGGCCTCTCCAGTTGTTGCAGGTGTCTAGTGAGGTACATGCCAAATGGGGCATTGTACTCAATGATTGGTCTAATGAGGGAAGAGTAGAGGGAGACAATGACCTCTTTCTTCCTGGATGCAAAACCCTTAGTAATGAGATGTGCCACATAGGACTTTCTGACCACAGTGGCAATGTGGTGGTCAAAAGAGAAGTTGCTGTCAATGGGTGTTCCCAGATCTCTTATAATGCCTTCTGTGTTCAGTGGACTACCGTTGATGTGGTAATTCAAGGGAACCGGGTTTTTCACAAGGGGAATGATGACACATTTTTTGGCATTGAGCTTAATGCCATGGTTCTGACACCAGTCGTTGGTCTCAGTGAGGCCTTTCTGTAGGATGTCAACATCACTTGGGGACTTAATAATAGTTCCCAACTTGCAATCGTCTGTGAGCTTCGTGTTGGTCTGGACATCAGAGAAGTAGATAACAAACAAGAGAGGACCCAGGACCGAACCCTGTGGGACTCCACTCACGACTGGTAGGCAGTCTGACTTGGAGTCAGCTACTTTTACACTGTGGGTTCTATCTGTGAGCCAGTTTGCAACCCACCTACTGATATAGGGGTTGATGCTTAGCTTAGTGAGTTTTTCTATGATTTTTGAATGGGGAATGGTATTAAAGGCCTTGGCCAGATCAAGGTAGGCTGTATGAACCACCTTACCTTCACCATATCTCTGGTGACTGACTCAAAAAAGTCAACCAAGTTGAGCAGGCATGATCTACCCTTCACAAAACCAAACTGTGCAGGATCCAGAGTTTCGAGATTCCCTATATCCTTGTTTATTAGGTCCATGATGATGCGTTCCATAGCTTTGCATATCAGACTCATCGGGCTAATGAGGCAATAGTTCCCAGGGTCTGTTGTTGCTCTTCTTTTGTGGAGAGGGACGACTGTAGCAGTGTGCCATTCGGTAGGGACAAAGCCTGAGGTGAGGCTGTGATTAAACAGGACACACAAGTGAGGTGACAATTCACTCTGTAGTTCATATAGAACACAGCCAGGGATATTGTCAGGTCCCATACAAGTTGTATTCTTGGCCTTGGACAGTGTTGTTTTAACCTGTGCAGCAATAATACTGGGTGCCTGGCAATCTACTGGTATTGTGATTGGTCCTTTCAGGGGGGAAAGAGGGGTAAAGTTGGCACTGAATTTGTTGGCTCGCTATAGGAGGTACCATTGTGCAGTAGCTCACAGCAAATCTGGGTATTGCCGTGGAAATTCTTTACATAACTATAGAAGGCCTTATGGTTGTCTTTACTATCTGCTGAAATTCTGTTTTCATAGTGAGCTTTAGAGGATTTGATGAGGGATCTCAAATTTTTGTTGAGGCTGATAAGGGAGTTTTTCCAGTCTTGAGACTTCACCTTATTCCGCATCAGTTTACTCCTTCTGTTGTAGAGTTTGTTTATGGCAGGGGACCACCAGACTGGCTTACTTTTTTTGGAGGAGAACATCTTGGTTCTATTGGGTATGACGAGATCCATGCATTTGTGTATGTGTTCATATAGTGCATTTGCGTATGATTCAGTGGTCATGCAACTATTCTCCATTTGCATAGGTGCCATGAAGTTAGCCACCTCTGTGGTGCTTAGTTTGTGGTCGGATCGAACCAGGGAGGAGCTGACTATTGGTGTAAAGCAACAGCCACCCATGTTAGTAATGACCAGGTCAAGGATGTTGCTACCTCTAGTGGGGGTAAGAATGAGCTGGTCCAGAGCATTGGAATTACTGAATTCCAGGAAACATTGGGCAAGTATATTGGTACATGAGCAGTTTCCCCAGTTAATGGAGGGGTAGTTGAAGTCGCCCAGTATGAGCGTGTTAAGTTGGACCCTAATATTCTCCAGGGTGCTTAGGAATGTGGAGTGCGAGTCTTGGGACAATGTTGGGGACCTGTAGCAGGCTATGACCTGAATCGCTGTCTTATCCAATGTTAGCTGCACCTGAAGTATCTCAGATGCGTTATGTTCGGCTACCAGTCTGGAGGTGTGCACATCACATCCTTTATGAATATGGAAACACCACTGTAATTGGAGCTATGGTCCAAGTTCTGGGGCCAAAAGGTGTGGAATGAGTTATAACCTGGTAGTGCAGGGGTGCTTTCTTCTGCCTTGAACCAGGTCTTTGTTACAGCACAAGTGTCGATGTTCTCCATTTTAAGGAGTGCTTCAAGTGAGTACATTTTGAGATTTAGACTTCTAGCGTTGAGCAGCATGACCCTCAGATTGCATTTGCTTGTAGTTGTTATGGTGGTAATTTGGTCTTTGGAACACTGCCTAAAAAAGGCACTATAGGGGTGGCAAGAGCCTTGGCCAGTATCTGGAAGCCCAGGGGTAGCAGATGCAGGCCATTTCTGGTAAAGCATCGAGTTCTGTTAATCATGTGATCCCAGGCAGACAGATACTGGATTGCCTTAGAATGACACCAAAAACTTAGCCAATTGTTGAAATCAGTCATTTTCTGCTCATACTGTGGTATCATTCTGTGTGATGGTAGGATGCTGCTCAGGTCTAGGGTCATACCCATCTGGGCTACATAATCCAAAAGCTCCTCCATGTCTCTTTTCTTGTAGTCCAGGGAGGTACATCTCAGGTCATTCACACCAACATGTACAATGGCAGAGTCATATTTGTACCTGTTGTTGAGGGATCTGAGTGCATGTGTCGTGTGGCAGATCCTGGCACCTGACAGGCAGCTGACTGTTATTTTCTCCTTATTCAACCTAGTGAGTGGGACATCAGTGTGTTTCACTATCAAGTCACCTATGACTAGTGTATTGGGCGTGCTGTTTTGCCTTAGGGGCTTTGGTTGAGTGGCACACTGTTTAGGAGAGTTATGTGTCTCGTGATTAGTGTTGTGTTATGGTGGTCGAGTGCGTTTCTGCCTTGGAGGTCTCTGCTGTTTGGGTACATTTTTATTGAGACCCTCCATGAAGGTGGGCATATGGTTTGTGGTTTTATGTGAAGGTAGTGCCGGTGCATGCTCTGGAGCGCTATGTGTTCCATGTGGTATGGTGCAAGTGTTGACCTTCTCCTCTTGAACAGCTATTCCAGTCTTGGCTGGAGAGTGCGTGACTTCCAGTTTGGATATATAAGTGCATCTTTTCCAAGTTTGAGTGTTGGGAGGTAAGAGGAGAGGGTTGTCAGTGTACATGAGGCAGTTGCTACATTGCCTCAGGATGCCCAAGTTCACCAGGTTAATAGAAGAAAGCAGAGGGTACTGACCTTTAGACATGCCTGGAGGGGTGGGCATTAATAATAAGTACTGGAGCTGTTTCCTTGTAGAACGTTTAGTGCTGGTAGCACTTTTGTGTGCTACAATTATTGCTACAAGAAGTCTGGTAAAGTGCTAAACTAATAAGCTAGTAAAAGTGCAGGAGAAGAGAGAACTAGCAGATCTAAGGTAAAAATTGAAGAGCAGACTTTGGCACTGGTCAGAAGCTTGCAAACAGTCCTGGATACAACAAATCTGGGCTAGACTAGTTACAGGGAAGGTGGGAAAGTTCAAAGAGATGGAAAACCTGCCCAAACGGCCAATAAGCTACAATTTCTGGGTCAGAAACAATTCTTCTTGTGGTAGATAGGCTACCTAGTGCTTACCACTCCCACTGATAAGCTAGAAGTCTTCCCTCCAACACACAAAGGCTTGTTGGGCTCAGAAGCTTATAAACAGTCCTGGATACAGCAAATCTGTACCTGGACTAGACTAGTTACAGGAAAGGTGGGAAACAAGTGCAAACGCGGGCTTTTAAACCAGAAAGTTGAAAGAGATGGAAAAACTGCCCAAACGGCCAATAAACTACAATTTCTGGGACAGCAACCACTCCTCTTGTGGTAGATAGGCTACTTGTGCTTACCAGTCTCACTGATAAGCTAGAAGGCTAATAAAGGTGTTTATTAACAAAAAAGAAAAACTCTGAATACATGCCTGCATCTTCCTGTTCAGATTCAGAATCTTGAATCTCTTCAGCAAAAGAGGAGTCCCTCTTTCTTTTACCAGAAACTACTTTACAATAAAGATCAATAGCCTGAATTAAACACTGAACCAGTTCCAGTAAACTACTCTTATCCAAAGAAAATGGGGAGGAGTAAACACATACTTGGATTTCTGTTTCTTTTTGACAGGAAAAATGGGGCCAACTATGTCTCCCTTGCCCATTGAGGGGACTACAACAGCCACAGAGGATATTGCTAATCCCTGGCCCATAGTGGCTGTAGGTGCTACACCAGAAGGATGTGGGGTAAAAGATGAGTGGACTGAGGTACAACATGTGGCCACAGTAGAGTCACCCACTTGCAGCTGAGGCAAATTTCTAGCCTGCTGTGGTGACAATGGCTGTTTGCTTAGCTTTTTTCTTTTTGTGGTAAGAAAGGACCAACAATGGAACTGACAATCTGTTCCATGGTCAAGTTGAAAATGGTGCATCTTTCCCAAGGAATACAAGCAACAAATGCCTCTAAAACTACCAGTCCACAATTGTTACTTTTTGGACAGAAAAAAACACAATAAACAACACTTTAAAACTGTATGACAACCCCATAATGGAAAAATAAACAATTTCTCTGTAAAAAAATATGCTATCAGTTTTCACAACTGACAGAAAAATGAGTGCTCCATTTTAAAGTGTGTCACAGTCTGGAGAAAGTCCATTAAAGCACAACACTCCTAGCTTTAAAATAACTTTCCTGAAGAGGAAAGTAATTAAACAGTAAATATAAGAAAATTGGAAGTTTTTTTTTTCCTCAAAGGCAACTTATCTGCCCAGCAAAGGAAAGCACAAACTGGCTGTTCATGCTCAAATGTCTTAGAGGAGTGTACTGTTCACAACAGGAAAGCTCTGAAGGGCTTCATGCCTAGAACTGTCATTTAGTCAGTTTAGCAAAACACAGGATTTCACACCAGTAAAACAAAGTCCACAGCTAAAAAAAATCATACAAAATAAAACATATGCTGGACTTCGATGAAATAGTCAGTTTAGCTCAATCTGCTTGATGGTTTAGGCACATGGAAGGTACCTTGAAACTTTGGAAGCTATTTGGCTGTTACATCCTTTGCAGGATATAACCCATACAGCTGGCATTGCCACCTATCTATTTTTTTCCAGACTATCCAGAAATCAAACCAATTGTCCGGTAGTCTGGAAAACACTGTACAAACTCCAGCATTCTGCTTAAAAAAGCAGCAGACTATCGGAGTTTGTTAAATCTGCAAATTTACTCTGCTTTTTTATAGGAAAGCAGAGTAAATTGGCAGAAAAGGCATCTAAAATGGGATAAAAAAGGCATTCCTCCTTGTCTGATGTGACAATGTCACGAAATGGGTGGAAAATGGGCAGGGAGATGCAATGAGATGGGTATTGTTGTGGGAGGAGCTAGGGGTGCGGCCTTGGTCTGGTTTTTGCCACAACAAAAGGAGGCAACCCTACATATAGCTAAGGTTACTGCAGCAGTGAACAATATGAAGAACATAGTGAACTATGAAAAAATGTAGAGAAATGTATTCGAAAATTTAGAATATAATACAAGAGAGTATTATGATATGCACAAAGAAATGTAGAAAAGAAATTGGGAAGAAATAAGGCATTACTGTTTAGGCAGGGGAATTATTTACAAGGGAAAAAGGAAGAGGTATCTGCATATTTGTGTAAAATAGTAAAGGAGGATATTAGTATAATAAGGGAAATTAAAAATGTAAAAGGAGAGGTAAAAAGAACACAAGAGCAAATTATGAGTACTGTAGTACAACATGTGGAAAATATGTATAAGTGTAAAAAGAAAATAAGAGAAAATGAAAAGTTAAAAAAAATTCCAGAACAAAACAAAGAATTTGAAAAAGAAAGCTGTTTACTGAATTTCCTGTTTGCACTTATTTTTAAAATTGTTTTTTCTCAAAACTTGCATTTTATCTGTCTTTGGCCTAGCACTCTTGTGTGGGGTCATTTACTGCACTGTTATAACTTGTTGATACTTGTGAACCTCTGCTATCTCTGAAAAAAAAAAAAAAAAAAAAAAAATCTTGCTTTTTTCCCCACTTTTCTGAGATTTAAAAAAGTTCAGTTACAGGCTTGCTGTTCTTGAACTGTTTGTAAGTTTCTCTGAGGCCATTTGTTGCTTGGGCTAAAGGGAAGTCTCTCTGTTGATCAGTGGCAGTGAAAAACATTGAGCAGCCTGCCTGCCCCTGTGGGAGTGGTTACTGACTTGAAACTGTAGTTTTATTGGCCATTTTGGGTCAATTCCAAAACTCCTTCATCTTCCTCTCTTAAAACCCTCTTTTGCGCGGTTTTGCACGTTTTTGTGCATAGCGCAACAGCGGGCAGCGCTGCCTAATTGGGTTTAAACTATTCCTGGCTCCACAAAATCTGCTCTTCACTTTTACCCTTAGAACTGCTCTATCTCTCAATTTAAACACCATATTCTCATTCTAAGGCCCCTCACTGGTCCAATTAAATAATCCTACAAGTTAGCACTATTAAACCATAAGCACTACTTACTCTTATACTCTCTACGATTACCCTGTCCTCTATTGGTCCGTCTTAAATTCAGTTTCCCTATATTACTCTAGCATGTCCAAAGGTCAGTCAGTGGTTTCCTCTCCAGTCCAGCTGGTGAATCTGGGAATTTTGAGGCAATGTTACAACTGTCTCATGTACACGGACAACCCTCTCCTCCTCCAAACAGGTTCAAATATATGTGAGAGATGCAACTATTTAGCCAAACTGGAGGCTGAGCTCTCTCATCTCAAAACTGGTGTAACCAGTCAGGAGGAGAAGGTAACCTCACACAACACAATTCCAGTATCACATAGTCCCACCACATCAGCGAATCAAACACATAAATACACAAAAACATACTCGGAGGCTCTAAATAAAAATCTACCTAAGCAACAGAGACCTCCAAAGCAGACATCCAAGCAAACGGTACCTCAAAACAAAACACACACAACACATAACCCACAAAGTCAGTGGGCCAAGCAGCCACAGCCCTTAAGGCTGAATAACACACCTGATACTCTTGTAATAGGTGACTCTATTGTCAGACACACTGATGTCCCGCTCACCAGGCTGAATAAAGAGAAGGTCACGGTGAGCTGCCTGTCGGGTGCTAGGATCCGCCATATAACGCAAGCACTCAGGTCACTCCAAAGCAAATACAAATATGACTCAGTCATTGTACATGCTGGTGTGAATGTCCTGAGATGTACCTCCCTGGACTACATGAAAAGAGACATAGAGGAGCTCTCTGATCATGTAGCCCAGGCTGGTATGACCCTGACCTTGAGCAGCATCTTACCCTCACATAGAATGATGCCACAGTACAAAGACAAAATGATCGATTTTAACAATTGGCTAAAATTTTGGTGTCATTCAAAGGGGATCCAGTGTCTGTCAGCCTGGGATGACATGCTCGACAAGCCACGTTGCTTTGCTAGGGACGGCTGGCACCTGTCACCACTGGGCTTTCGGATATTGGCAAAGGCTCTTGCCACCCCCATAGTGCCTTTTTTAGGCAAGGCTCAAAAGACAAACCCACCCCATAGACAGCACAAGGAACAAGAAACTAAGGGTAATGCTGCTAAACGCCAGAAGTCTTAACCTCAAGATGCACACTCAAGCTCTCCTCAGTATGGAGAACATCGATATCTGTGCAGTGACAGAAACCTGGTTCAAGGCTCCAGAGAGCACCCCAGCACTACCAGGCTATACCTCATATCATGCTTTTCGGCCCCAAAACCCGGACCGAACCACAAAAGGAGGAGTTTCCATATTTATCAAGGATATCCACACCTCCAGGTTAGTGGCATTGCACGAAGTATCGGAGACCATCCATGTGCAACTAACAGTGGGCAAGACTGCTTTTCAGTTTAGAGCATCCTACAGACCACCCTCTCAAAGTCAGGAATCCCACTCGGCTTTCCTGAAAATATTGGAGAACATGAAGATCTCTCCGAACACCATTATATTGGGCGACATCAACTACCCAAACATTGACTGGGAGCACTACTCAAGCCCCAGCACCTTAGCCCAAAAGTTCCTGGAAATTATAAACTCAAATGCTATGGAACAAGTAGTCACCACTCCCACAAGAGGGGACAACATACTAGACCTGATCATTACCAACATGGGTACTCTATGCTCCACACCAGAAGTATATCCCTCATTGGTAAGATCAGACCATAAATTAATTTCACTGGATGTCCACATCCCGACCCCACCCCCAGCCCAGAAAACCACAGTGAAAAACTTCTCAAAAGTGAACTTCTCACTTCTCAAAACCGAAGTGGAATCCTTCAAGGCCCCAGGGCCAGTGGAAACTACGGCCCAAACTGCAGAATCCTATAAAAATGCATTCTACGGACATCTCCAGGAATGCATGGATCATGCTATCCCAAACAAAACCAAGACCCAATCATCCAAAGGCAGGCGTCCAGTCTGGTGGACCCCTGCCATAAACAAACTGTACAACAGAAGGAGGAAGCTACTACATGATAGAGCAAAATCCCTAATAGGGAAGGCATCTCTGATCAGTACTAGCAAAAAATTACGATCCCTCATAAAATCCTCCAAGGCCAGCTTCGAGAGACAAATTGCACAGGACACCAAAGACAATCATAAGGCTTTTTTCAGTTATGTTAGAAACCTGGGATGCAACTCCCAGACTTGTTCTGAGTTGATTCTAAATGACAAAAAATACACTGAACCCACAGACATCGCCAATATCCTGGCAGACGGGTTCAGTGCAAACTCCCCCCCCCCAAAAGAGCAAGTATCTATCCCAGCAGAGGGCTGCCTCCCAAACATCTCTGATGCTCAGGTGAAGGCTGCCCTCTCCAAAGCAACAAACACTGCTTCCATGGGACCAGATGGCGTCCCAGGTTGCGTCCTACATGAACTCCAAGAGGAACTAATTCCTCAAATAAAACAGCTATACAATCTCAGCCTCACTACAGGATATGTGCCCACAGAATGGCGTACAGCAACAGTGGTCCCACTCCACAAAGGTGGAGCCTCTACGGACCCTGGAAACTATCACCTCATAAGCCTGACTAGCTTAGTCTGCAAGGCTATGGAGAGGATCATCATGTAGCTCATAAACAAAGACATTGGGGACCTACAGACACTAGATCCTACCCAGTTTGGCTTTGTCAAGGGCAGATCCTGCCTTTTGAACCTGGTTGACTTCTTCGAAACAGTCACCAAAGCCATAGATGAAGGGAAGGTAGTCCACACAGCCTATCTGGACCTTGCAAAGGCATTTGACACAATACCCCACTCGGGTATCATAGATAAGCTATCCAGCTTAAATATAAACCCCTATGTCACAAGATGGGTTGCAAACTGGCTCAAAGACAGAACCCACAGAGTGAGAGTTGCTGGAGCCATGTCAGACTCGAAACCGGTCACAAGTGGCGTCCCACAGGGTTCTGTCCTGGGACCACTCTTGTTCGGTATATACTTTTCCGAGGTACAGGCAAACGTGGGAGGACTATGGCTCACCAAGTTCGCAGACGACTGCAAACTGGGCACCATAATCAACTCTCCGGCTGACACAAACATCCTTCAAAAAGGTCTCACAGAGACAGATAACTGGTGCCAGCGCCATGGTTTAAAGCTAAATGCCAAAAAATGTATAGTCATACCCTTTGGCAAAAACAATGTGCCCACAAATTACCACATAGGCGGTAACCCATTAAGTACAGAGAAAGTTATTAGGGACCTGGGGACCCAAGTTGATAGCAATCTCTCCTTTGAAAACCACATTGCCAAAGTGGCTAGAAAGACCTTCTACATAGCCCACCTCATCACGAAGGGTTTCACATCTAGATCAAGAGAGGTAATCATGCCCCTTTATTCCTCCCTCATCAGGCCCATCATAGAATACAATGCCCCTTTTGGGATGTACCTTACCCGACACCTGCAGAAATTAGAAAGACCCCAAAAGTATCTCACCAAGAGGATCAAGGGTCTCAAACAGATGCCATATGCTGCTCGGTTAAAAAAACTCCAGCTCTACTCAGTTGCATACCGCCTACTTCAAGGCGATCTATGCCTGACATACAAAGCTATGTCAAATCCAGAATTAATGGACATGCTCCACCTCAGTAAATCTAAATCCCTTAGAGCCACACGCTCGAGGGACTTGAACCTCAGCATAGAAATAAATACAACTTGCTGGAGGGGCAGGTTCATAACCCAGAGGCTCCCTTCACTCTGGAATAGAATTCCAGTTCATGTGAGGCAGAGCACCTCACTGAATCTCTTCAAGAAGAATCTCGATAGGTGGATGGGGGATCGTAGGTTTGTCCCAGGAATTACTGCTGTGTCACTATTAGATAGAGGCACAGTAAACTAAACCTTAAAAAGGGCACAGTATACTCAAATCAAGGGGTGGCGTAAGCCATACAGAATCGGGCTAGGCTTATAATTGCCCCAGGGCAGATAGCCTAGTATGAACCTATGAACCTAAATTACTATTAGTGAATTGGATTAAGTACTTAGGAAAGTAAATGTTGATTCAGTATCAACCCAGGTGGTATAGGATATGGAATGTACAGGAAAAATGGATTGACAAAGAGAATATTTTGTAAATGTACTGATTGAATGGTTGAAGGAAGGGTTTGTTTATGAACAGTTATGTTGTGGGATATTAAAATTTATATGGAAGAAGGATGAGAAGAAATAAAAATTGGAGACCCATCACAATAAATAACACAGATTAGGAATTTTGTATGAGAATTATAAAAAAGAGAATGGAAGGAGGGAAGAAGAATATTATGGAAAAGGTATATATGGTATAAAAGAGAAGGGATGTCAAGAATTGTTATTGGCTGTGAGAGAAATTGTGCATTATATAAGCAAAAGGGAGGATGTAAAACTTATCTTCTTCTTCTGTCTTTATCCCGGTTAGGGGTCGCCACAGCGGATCACCTGTCCACTCATGATAGGCAGTGGAGTTTTTATGGTGCCGAGTTGCCAGCAGCCCAACCTTACACAGAAGGCACACACATGCACACACTCACACCTACGGCCAATTTAGTGTCCAATCCACCTACAGCATGTCTTTGGGATGTGGGAGGAAACCAGAGCACCCGGAGGAAACCCACGCGACTACAGGGAGGACACGCAGACTCAGCACAGAAGGCACACCAGCCAAGGATCAAACCAGAGAACTTCTTGCTGTTAGGCGGCAACGCTAACCACTGCACCACCGCAGGATGTAAAACTTATGATAGGTGATATTAGCAATGCATTTGATACAGTAGGACACAATGCTTTGTGGTATGTTATGGAAAATTATGGAATAGTTAATATAATTAGGAGAGTGTGTATGTCAGCATATCAGAATAACAGAGTGAAAGTTTTTGTGAATGCATGGCTGAGTAAAGAAATACACATGAAGTGTAGTGTAAGACAAAGATGTCCCACAAGTGGAATATTGTTTGCATTGGGAATTGCAATAGTGAGTGAAGTAACTTATAAAATAAAAGGTGCTAGACATGTGATATAAAAGGAGGTGGTGATTCCAGTAGTTTTGATATATGCAGATGATATAATTGTTGTTTTGTCTGTATGGTCATTTAAAGGAAATGGAAATTACCTTGAATAAAGATAAAAGTAAAGGTTTGGGTGACATGGTGAAACTTGGGTGATTTTTTTAAATGAAGTGCCTTTGCTATGGGAGGGGTTGATAAAAGAAATGAAAGAAATATGCCTGTTGTGGAAGATGTGTAGATTAGCATTCAGGAAAAAGGTTTAGCTGGTAAATTCTTCATTAATGGGAAAAAACAGCATGTATTTCAAATGTTTATATGACCACAGAAAAATATGAAAAGTAAATTCTGCAAATGGTGTTTTCATTCATATGGAGTTCTAGTTTAAACCCAATAAAAAGAGGTGTGTTGTATTTGAGTGAAGATGAAGGGCAGTTGGGTGACTAAATCTAGTTGTTTGTGCTGCGTCTTTAAACTTATAAAGAATATTAAAGTGGGTAAAGGAAGTGAATGAGAATTTAATAGTGGGAGTGTTTAAATATAAGTACAAAATGTTCTGGGAGATGATGAGAATGAAAAAGAGAAAAATATATAAATGAAGAAATTAAAAATTACCAAGAAAAATAATAACATGGAAAATAAAACTTGCTGATATAGAAAAAGATAAAAGGATGCGGTATAATAATGTGATCAGCCAATATTGTTATGTTAATTCATGGGAAAAATTTTCAGAAGATGCGATTAAAGCCACTAAAGTAAGAAAAATGGGGTATACTAAGATAGTAGGGTGTCAGGATTTCCTCTGGAGATGAGTAATAAATATGTTACCATTAAAAGGGAATGTGTCTTATAAAAAGAAGGTTGAAACAGTCTGTTTATTTTGTGGGGAGGAAGAGATAAGAGGACATGTTTTTTTGAAATGTAAAATAGCGGAAAAATTGTGTGAAGAAAAATGTTTTTTTGAGAATATTAATGACAAACAATATAGATATGAATATGATTATATATAGATATTATAAAAACAAGAAGAAAGAATATTTGAGAATAGTAGAATTTATTTTGTGTAATCTGGATAATTTGGAATGAACTTTACTTTGAAACAGATGATTCAGGATGGATGGTCTGAGTTTCACCTTAAGGAGGAGACCCTAAGCTTTGCTATCCCATTCAGGCACATACCTGAGCTACCATCCTAGCCAGAGTACCAAAACTGTCAAAATTACAGTAATCCATACAGTAGACTACTGTGAGAATCAAATACAGAGCCCTGATATAGAAAGGGATAAATATTTTCCCAGCACCTAATCCAGCACAGATGGCTGCAACATGGACAGGCCAGACAAACAACTGAGTGATCTAAGGCCAGGTATGACAGAGAGGAGACTTATTGTCAGGTGGCACTATGCTAAAATACCATGTTCAATGAGTCCAGAACTATACAAAAAACATCATGCAGCCATCCTCTCTAGGATGCTTTTTTAGGATTTCATACCATTCATCTGAAGGATTATAGAATGAGTCTGCCTTCTTGGGAGTCCCAGGAAGAGGTCAGGTGTTTCTATACCGCACACACCATATCCTGGATGGTGAACTCTATATTGGGGAAAATAGATGAAGTTTTTCCTTTGTTTTCATCACATATGCATTTAGACATTTCTGAGAGGAAGAAGTGTTAGCTATAGGCCCATCTGTGATAAAACTTGTGAATCACAAAGTTTCTCTAAAGAAAGGTTCACCCAGTTGGGACTTGCAGAGAGGAGATGTCTAATTTCTTTTTGTCTCAAATATAATGGTTTCTGACAGCCCTATGAGCATTTGCTGGAAGCAGAAGATGGTGGAAACCCCTGTTTCCAGCTCTGTACTAGGTCATCATCATCTTCTTTCGGCTGTGCCCGTTAGGGGTCACCACAGCAGATTGGTGTACTTAACTAATTCCTTCCAGTGGAGCTCTGGAAGTTTGCACTGAAACTTCTAATAATGAAAGGAGCAAAAAACTTGATAGAATCAAATTATGTCTTCACATTTCAAACAAATATTCATATCTCTGGAACCATGGGAGTTATTAAAGGGGGTTACTAAAGAAGTCTATATGGCACACCATTTTTACAGTGGTCGTATTCTTTGGGTTCTAGGTCTTAAAGTAGATTTTGTAAGTCATAGTAAATAGTAAACATATAAAGCATTAAGTATGTAATATTTTGTAAGCATCTTACAATAGCTCAGCAACCTCTCAAGTTACATACATACTGTCAACATTTTATTCATCCAGCTGACAGCTTTCATATGAGATTAAGAAGCTCTTTCTGTGCTACTTGGTTGTTGAGGTATTTAGGAAAACATGACATTTATGACAATATGAACAAATATTATATCAACAGCAGTTAATATCTCATTACCTGTACTAGGCAAAGGTCAAATATTACTACAGTTGCATTTGCCGTCGGATAAGCTTTAAGATGAAATATTTTAATGCTTTGCATGTAGCATGGTTTTGGAATTATTAATGCAAATATGAGAGGCTTCAGTAGGTTTGTAGCTGCAGAAAAACTTGGAGATGTCACTTGGCTGTACTGAATCAAGCTTGATGAATGTCTTTAGGGTGGAATGCACAATCAGCTGGTGCTAGGTTTTGGACAACACAGCACCTGAGCTCTGAAATGTACCTGCTAATGGCAACGTGAGGCCTTGAATGACTTGTAACAGGCCAGGTGTGACATCACATAATAGTCCCTAAAGGTGCACATCAACATGTGGAAGAACAGACCCCACCAGACTTCAGGCAATTTTCTGAAGTCTAAGTTCTGAACACTAGACCCTGGTGTAGAAGGAGTTATTGAAACATCCTTACTCTGGACCACTGACCCCTGATGGACATGGAAGGAGGTCATGAGGAAAGAGTCTAAAGGTCTGAGTTTTACTTGCAAACTGTAGCATAATAATGCAAGGTTAGATCCCCAGAATAAGGCTGGTCACAGCATTCTGCAGACAACCAGTCATGGTTCATAGGTTCATAGGACGATACTAGGCTATTGGCCCAGAGACCCTTATAAGCCTAGCCAAGAATTTCACCCATGTTCCCACAAAGTCAGCACCTGTTTTCCCTGTCCAGCAGGGACACAGGTGGAATCACAGGGGTATATTTTCTGTTTCCCATCCAGTCATCCAGGTTCCTCTTAAAGAGGGCTAGTGAGGTACTCTGCTTGACATGGAGAGGAAGTCTATTCCACAGATGGGGGAGTCACTGGGATACAAATCTATTACACCAACAAGTTCTATTAATGTCACAGACTAGGTTGTGACCTTGCATGCAGGTTGCGTGAGTGAAGTTTGACTTATAGATATGCAACAACTCCATCAAGGCTGAGTCTGAGACAGCCTTGTATGCCAGACACAGGTCACCTCAGAGGAGTATGTACAAGACTGAGTAGAGGGACAGAGTTTTTAGCCTATCTGTATAGGATAGGTGTTTGAGACCCTGGACTTGCCTGGTTAGGAAGCTCTGTGGTCTCTCCAACTGCTGCATGTGCTTGGCAAGGTACATGCCGAAGGGGGTATTGTATTTGATAATGGGTCTGATAAGGGAGGAGCACAAGGATGTTATGACCTCCTTCTTCCTGGATGAAATACCCTTACTTATGAGGTGGGCCATGTAGAAAGCCTTCCGTACAACGGAGGTAACATGGTGGTCAAAAGTCAGGTTGCTATCAACCTGGGTGCCCAAATCCCTCATGACTGATTGCATACTTAGTACGTTGTTATTAATATGATAATTAATGGGGGCACCATTTTCCCCAAAGGGGAGAAAGATGCATTTCTCGGCATTCCGTTTAAAGCCATGCTTCTGGCACCAGTCATTAGTTTGGTTAAGGTCCTCTTGGAGGATGTTCACATCACTAGGGGAATTTATGACAGTGTCCAGCTTGCATTCATCTGCAAAATGGATGGTGATTAAACCTCAGGATGCACTCCCAATGTGGCTGTGTAGAGTGCAACTCTCCCAGGCCTGTCAACATCCACCAAAGTGGAGGATGGCGGTGAATTTGGGCTCTGGACAACTGAATCTGAGAATGCACACATGATGACCAGGAGGCCATCTCAAGAATGAGCATACTTCTAAGATGCTGCAGCCATTGACAGCCCACCATTTTTTAGCCCTCTAACAGTGCTTAAGCAAGCGCATGGGGCTGGGCAAGGGACTCTCTCAATAGACACTTTCAGATTTCAGCCTTCAGCACTAAAGAAGTTAAGGATATTCTAGCCCATATACATGGAATGTTCGAGTTGAACAGCTGGTACTTTTGGCAGTACTTAACATTGTGCACTTCTTCCAGCCAGTAGAGCCAATACCAGTTTGGAGCCTGACTTATAATTCTTATAATGTGCCCCCTACATGAAAACTCAGAATACTTCGGTACCTCTGGCATTGAATGTAGAAACTTTTCCATGATGGACACTAGAATGAAGGTGTAAACTATGCAAGAAAGAAAACAAAAATGAAAAACAGAGAGAAAGTCAGAACTGGTAGGCCTATGGGCTAGATATGCTTTTCTAGTAGAGTATATGATGACACAATGTGCACTGGAATAATGTGTACATTCTACTAGGTGACAGAGGCTTCAAGAAAAAAAAATGCTGAACTGTAAATCCTCTAAGATAGCTAAGTTAGATTTTTAGATTCCCCCTGCATCCTGGGACTAGCTTATATAATGTGTCTTAGAATAACATGCTTGTTTTTTTTTTTTTTCTTAAGCATCCATACTTTGAATGCTGCTAATTGATTGCTTCATTTTTCTAACTCTATACTTCTTTTCTTTAACTTAGTGGAACGTAATGTTCTGTCTTACCTTCCACTGCCTGGGACTTACAAAGGGGATAAGTGTCTTTACTATTTCACAAACATAAGAGAAACGAAACTGTAACCATAGGAAGAGGAGTGGCATTTAAGTATTTTCCATTTTCACACAGCAAACCACCTGTCTAGCACAACTTTTTTAACAGTGTTGACCACTGGTGCTGTTTAGCTAAAATAAACATAAGGTGCAAAGCAGTGCATTTAACAAAGTGACTGAGCCCATGATAATTCAGGCAATGACTTTTGGCATACTGAAGTGGAATGTTATATCAACAGGAATGCATGTAAACTTTGTTTAAAAGAAAGGAAAATGACTATGAAACATCTGAAAATGTAGAATGTAGCTGCAGTCTGTAGAACAAGCCATGGAAAAAATCAAGCCTGAAGACAATTTCTGTGTGTAAGTGTCTGTGCGCGTGTGTTAATAGCTCTGGAAAGGAAGTGTTTTAAAATATTCAACTAGTGCAGAAATTAAAACTGTTTTGTTTAGTAATTGTTGGCTAGAGATACATTGAATGGAGACATGCATTAATAAAAACAAGAATAAATATAATATATGGATCTACTTCATATGATCGAAAGTTCATATGATCGACAAACTTTTCAGAGAAACAAACTGCTGCTTGACTGATTATGTGCAACTGTTTTCCTATTCTACCTTCTATCTTACTTTACTCCAACTATCTTTTGCAAGCCTAAGCTTCCTACCTCCAATACTTTGCATTTTTTCTATAAACTCATACCTATATTGGTATACTACTATATTCAGTCAGTCCACCATTACCTCTTTCCTTCTTCTATTCCTTACAGTATTCACTATAATGGTCTGTGTTAACTAATCTTCTTCTCCTTTCTTCTTTTTTCTTAGGCCATAAGTTTCTGCCCACTTGAGGCTGCACTAAGAGGTTTGCACAGTACAACTGCAGAATAATCCACCCTCCCAGTTAAAGAAACAGTGGTCCTGCATTTTTGCAAACATTCATGTATGTGAGCATCCTCACATTTAACTGTATAACCTTGCCTAAGGCTATACGCACACCACCAAGCCACACTACACCTGCCCCTCTATTGCCTGCTGTTTACCACCTAGCTCTGTTCACCACTACTGACTTCTTATTGCTTTTTTCTCCTGTAACAACTTCTCTCGTTCTACCAACAGTCAATAGTCTCCCCTATTAGGCTTTCACTCAGAGTAGTTCAGGTTCACAATAAACTTTGTTCTCAGCCCTGCTCACAGCTCCTGCCAGACTCTGTTACCAATTCACTGTGCTTATAAACTTATAGATTGTTTATTGTTCTGCTGAGTATCTTAATCTGGTGTAGCCCCGGTCCATTCGTCCTTTGCTCTGCTCGGGCTCATTCCACACCCCTACCCTATCCCCATTCCCAACCACCCCCACATCACTTACATTTATATCCTCTTTGCTCCTCCCCAATTCTCTCAAAAGTCAATCAGACTCAACCTCCACATTTTTCTCTCAGTAGACAATCACATACCACCCCCACCAACTAAGCTATCCTATATAGCCACCCCAAACCTCCCATCTGTTAAGGTATCACATATAGGCATATCTGTTTTCACTAACACTTCTTCACAGTCATAAAATAGCTATTCCCTTTTCCTTGTACACTACAGCTCACACCACACTCACATTTCACACTCACTTCAATCCCACAAACCCTAACAATGTTACTTTTTCACATACTCACAACTGCCTTTCTAACTGCCGCTTATCAACTTACTTCATACCATACATTACACGTCACAAAAATCTCACCCACACTAGTCAACACAACCCATAAAATCAACATTCACCAAGCCAAATTTATATTACCGTACCTCAAGAACACCTCCCTAAAGAACGTTTCTCAGTCAAGTATTTACTCATCCAACCAACATCCAACTTGTTTAGTAAATATTTGACATTGCTCACAAAACTTGCCAACCTACTCCCATGCAATTTATCTTTACTAATTCTAGCTGGTGACATCCATCCAAACCCTGTCCCACAGTCAAGCTCCCAACAAATTCCACCATATAAAAACTCAAACCTACAAAACCTCACGAATCACCCTCATAGTAGCTCTGACCTCCTACTCTTAAATATTAACCTAAGAAGCATCTTAAACAAAGTTGAACAATTCCAAGCCACCCTCAGCCTATATGCCCCCAACTTAGTCATACTAACTGAAACCTGGCTAAAACCACACATTAAAGAAAGGGGGAATTACTACCCACAGGTTACTATATTCATTGATTGGACAGACTCAACAAGTGAAGTGGTGGCATTGCAATTGTTTATAAGGATACACTTAACCTAGAAAGATTAGGTGATCCCCCCACTGATCCATATAGCTCAGAAGTACTTGTGTCCAGCCTACAACTAAACAACAACAAAAATGCATTATCATCCTTGCTGTCTACATCCCCCAGGCAACAATTCAACTACAATCAAAAATCTCCTAAATTGGGCAGCAACCAGGTTTAACCATGAAACCAACAAATCATCTCCACCCTAACTAGGACTGACAAACACAGCAAAAAAACAATCTACACTTGGCTGGATTCTCACTAATAGACCCTCCCTCTGCTCTCACTTTGGGTGTCTCCCAGATACCCTCAGGGATCACAGACCCACCTGTCTCCTAAGACACAAAGCAAACCCTAAGAAATCCATAATATACAAGCACATCCATAACATAAAGAATTTCTCCTCAGATATTTTTTAACTCCCTCTTGCAAAATAGTGATTGGTCCTCACTAAAATACTTCTACTTAGATAATACAATCCAATACCTTAACAACACATGCCTAGAAATCCTAGACAAAATAGCTCCCATCAGGATAATGCATATAAAAATAAATCAACCCCATGGCTAACTAAAAACACTAAACTCATTATGAAGCAAAGGAACAGAGCATAGTCCCCCTACCTAGTCAACAAAAAACAAACAAACCTCCAAACCTACAAACAATTAAGAAACTCAGTCAAAAAGCAAATAAAGACAGACAAAAAAATCCTACTATTCAACTGCTCAACAGAAATGTCAAAACAATCCCAAAAAATATGGGACATCTATAAATCAACTTCTCAATCCCAAACGCTCATCTACCCTAAACTCCTCCTCTCCTAGCAAGCATAGCCAGTCAATTCAACTCTCATCTTACCAATTCCATACTGTCACTACTAAGTCATAACACTACCAGTTCACTTACTGTATCCACCACCTCTGCCAACAATTCTAGGGTATTTACCCTTAAACCAATACCTCGATGTTACATTAATAAACTTTCCCATCCATTAAAACCTTCTACTCTAGCAGACAACCTCCTTCCAAATGATTACCTGAAGCTAGCAGCTAACGCCATTACGTACCCAGTTTCCCTACTATTAAATCGCTCTATCTCTGAGCAATATGTCCCCAAACTGTGGAAGATAGCCCATATAACTCCCCTATATAAAGGTGGCACATCAACTCCCTCCCCTTGCCAAAATCCTCAATAAATGTATACACTCACAAATTCGTCCCTATCTCCTGAACAATAACCTACTCTCAGATACACAACATGACTTCAGACCCAAGCATAGTATCACATCTGCCCTAATTAACTATAAAGACATAAGCAACCAATCAAGAAACAATAGCCTCTATGCTTCATCAGTTTTCCTAGATATGTCAAAAGCATTTGACACTGTCTCACACCAAATACTTTTATACCAACTAGCTGCCTTAAACTTCTCACAATCCACCCTATAATGGTTCTACAGCTACATGTCAAACAGACAGCAAGCCATGAAATGGCTAGATGATATAGCCATACTCTTACCTGTCTCAGTGGGGGTACCACAAGGTTCCATACATAGCCCTATTCTCTTTACAATCTTTACAATTGATCTCAAGTCAGTCAACATATCAGCTAACATTATACAATATGCAGATGATTCCACATTCATCTGCTCAGCCTCCTTAATCCCTGAACTCTTGCAAAAAACACAAAAAGCATTTACTGATGTTGAACACTACCTTTCCGCCAATCAACTAATACTCAACCTCAACAAGACCAAACTACTATTATTTACCAATGATAAAATATCTCAACCGCCATCCCATTCCCCATTTACTCCAACAACACCAAAACAGAGCCAGTAGACCATATCAAACTGCTAGGTGTCACCACTGACAAATCTCTCAGTTATGACCTGCACATATCCCAAACAATCAAAAAGGTCCACATAAAACTTGGGACACTCTATAGAACCAAACCACTCCTCACCCAAACCACCAAAACAGCCACTGCCTGAAGCCACTTGCTATCCACTCTATTATATGCCTCCCTAATTTTTACAAATTCAAAGAAAACAAATCTCAATAAGCTGGAAGCCTGCTACAATAAAATAGCCAGGTTTGCCACCAACCTCCCAAACGGAACACATCATTGTTCTGCCCTCCACAAACTAGACTGGTTAGAACTCTCAAATCTATTATACATCAACCATCTCACAATTTGTCATTCCATCATCTACTCACCTGATAAATGTCCAGCTCTCAGGAACCTAGTAAAATCATATACTTCCACTAGAACTCTCTGCTCATCCAACAAACTTCTTCTAGACATCCCTAAAGCCAACAATATCTATGAGGATGGCTTATTCTGAAAGCACATGTTCAAAATTTGGAACTCAAATCCCCAGTCCATTCTTTGCACAACCAACCTCTCCAAATTCAAAATTCTTCTCCAGTCCTACTTTACCAATAACTGACTATGCTCCTGCTCAACACCTGGCTGACCCTCAGTCATTTTTTTTTCTTAGCACTCCTCCCTATACTAGTCATCTCATATGATTTCTATTATTCTTCATTTCACTCCCTCCCTGCATCCTGACTCCAACTTAATATTGTACATTCTTGGTATTCTAATTGTTTATTATTTGGTAAAGCAATTTCCTCACCCATAAGTTGATGCTTTACTAATGTATCATTTTTTATGTGTTTCAGTCTTAGGCCTGCAATTATAATATGCAATTGTGCGACTAACCATCCTTACTGATGTATTAGTGTTGCTTATTCTATTTTTTCTGTCTCTCATTGCTATTTCTATTTTTTTTTCTTTCTATGCATTTTTTCATTTCTGTTTTACTATGCAACCTTGCCTTTTAATTCTATTTTTACACTCTTTACTATATGAAACTTGTTGAAATTGTATCACTGTATACCATGTAACCTTTTTAAATACTATTGTTTACATTGTTGGGGCTTCTTCCCCCAGGCCTCCACTGAAAATGGGCCTTTTTTTTTTTGCTCAGTCAGACAATAAAGCTAGAATTACTCCTGACTACTCAAATGCTTTGTATTTTAAGTGGAAGGCTTTTGTGCTGTTGATTAGGAAGTATAGAAAAAAGGAATTCAAGTTCAAGTGAAGTTTTTGCTGTTTTATAAATCCAGTTTTGTGGACAAATTACAGGTTTTTTAGCCTGCAAAAGCAGCATTAGATAATTTATGTCATGCTTAAGGAACAAAATCGACAGACCCTCTAATAGGGATGTGATAATGCAGGAAAATAAAAACAGGGATTGGGCCTCCACTACATCTCCATCTAAATCCCCCCTGAGTAAAGAAAGGTGGGGGGTATATGTAAGTCACATAAAGTGCCCTTTGACTTGTCTACAAATCAGACAAAAGAATATTCACTATCAATCAGTTGTTTCACCACATTGATAAGCAGTTTTGGCTGGGGGTGAATGTTTGATATTTGCACTGTCACAGTTTTTACTATACTTTTTATTCATCATGACATACAGTTATAACATACTTTCTATCTTTTGTTCTAGTCCTTTAAGGCTGAACAATCAATTAAGCTGTGAAGAGGTGTAATTTTATAATTTTTACTATAAATACATCACAGCACCAGGATTGTTTTTATACTCTGAAGACGTCCCAGGAAATTGAGGGATGAAAGCACTGATTATTTTACAATAAAAGTTTAGTTTTTGTGACTACTCACTTCATTTTTTTTAGTTTTATTATTTTTGTTAGTTATTTGTTTAACAAATTTTCTACCCCAGATCCCTCAGAAGAGGAAATCTCATTAATTGTGCAGGAAGGAGTGTTACCATCACTGGTGCAGCGAACACCTGATCATTAATTTTGGGACTGTTGGTGGTCAGTTCCGGACTGCTTAACAGATAAGTGACATTTTCATAGTGTTATGCATGGTGTAAACCTCTGTTTATTTAGCTGGGAAATTAGTTTTTTTGCTTCTCACCTAGTTAAAACATAATGTACTATGTTAGTTATAAGGAAAAGTGGAATATCTTTCATGCTGTGACTGAGGTCTACGCAGATGGTAGGGATTGTTGAGTGGGCAGAGTTTCCTTTTTGTTTTTCTGCTAGTTGTCCCTGCCAGTTTTAGTGTCTACAGATAGTGTTTAATGCCATATCACCCATTAAATGGACCTGTAGGTCTAGTGGGTTACTGGGTAACTTATTGCTCCATCTCAGAATCAGGTTTATAGCTAAAAAGTATTGTATTTTCTTGTCTCCTGTTTATTAGGTGTTTGGCGGAGCATCAACTTAGGTGAATGCCTAGCCTATCCAGGGGGGATTCACCAATCAAGAAATGAGGAGCATCACTCTGCCTCAGCAAGGTAAAGATTCTAATGTAGATAATATTGTATTTGTTGTTTGGAATGTCAGAGGTTTGGGGTTTTCCATCAAAAGAAAGTTTTTTTAAAAATCTTAATTGTTTATATCTAAGGTAGTTTTTCTTCAAGAAACTAAATTAAAACAAAATCATTGCAAGTTTATGGTCTACTTTTGGTTGAGTTGGGTGAGGAGTAATACTTGTAGGTCTGCCAAAAGGGGAATAGCAATTTTAGTTTATGATCACTTCGTTTGGCAGAGTTAAAACAAAAGTATCTGTCAGAAAAGTGGTTAATTAAGAAGGTGAAAGATGCAGAGATTTTATTACTTTTGGGAACTTCAACAGCCTGAATGAGGATCAACATAGTTTTTTTTTTTTATTTCTGGGACACAGTATATAGATTATGTACAACTGATACTAAAGTTTTAGTTGGGAATGACTTTAATGTAGTCCCTGGGCCTTTGTCCATCTTGAAAAAAGTCTACCTAAAGTGTGGAATGGTTTGTGTTACCTTACAATCAATATTTGGCACTCTTATCACCCATTGCAGATCGAGTATATCTTTGTAGGACCAAAGGAAAGCTTCACAAGTAGATTAGACTTTTGGCTTCTCGACAGCTCTATGATTATTAATGTTATTTCTGTCAACCACCAGCTTGGGCCAATGGATGGCCATGATACAGTCTTGTTTGTATTAACAGGCTTCAAATTTTTATAGAGGAAATACCCTATGGCATTTCAACTCCCTAATTCTTGAAGATGAGATAAAAGCAGGAGAGGTGGGAGAGTGGGTTAAAACATTTTAGAAGTTTAAATCTTCTGGAGTAGGACTCATTAAATAATAAGAAACTTTTAAAAATCAAATAAAACATTATATGGTCTTATGTAAGGATAGTAAGCAAAGGGATTAATATTGCAAACTGAATTATATAGGAAACACGTTGACATGCAGGAATTACTTTATAAAAAGGGAAACTGTACAGCTAGTATAACGAAGGAGAATATTAAATAGCTCATAGAAAATTATCAGGCCATTCAATATTTATGGATTCAGGAGAAGTGGGAGAGGGTTAAGTCTCTTAGTTGGGTTAAGGAAATCACTTCTGTCAAGTTGCTGGCTGGGAAGATAAAGGAAAGAAGTAGGTTGCTATTGTGGGGCGTAGGTCTTTGGGTGATTCGGTTACACATACTTTGCATGAAATCAATATGCCTGTATCATTCTAGGATGGCATATAATGTAAATGAGGTAGTGTTTTTTTTTTTTTTTTTTGGAAAGGTTAAATCTTCCCCATATTTCTTCTAAAAATAGAGCCACACTTCAAAATCTAATCTCATTAACTGAAATCAATAAAGTTATAGATGCTCTCAAGTCAGGAAAGTCTCCAAGGATCAGACGGCCTTATAGTGGAAGTTTATAAAAGTTATAAATTAATTCTTGGTTCCCTTTTACTTGTTTTGTTTAGAGAGGCAGAAAAATGTCAACAGCTTCCAAATAATATGAATAATGCAAGTATAATATACCTCCTAAAGACTGGAAAGGAGAGTAAAAATGTGAGGTCATACAGACCTATTTTATTACTTTCCATAGATAAAATTTTGTAAATATTCTAATTCATAAATTAAAAATATTCTGAGAAATCTAGTTAAAGTTAGACAACATGGCTTCATAAAGAGTAGGATGGGGTGACCCAATCTAGTGCGAGTTTGTTTATATTTACAACAATCTCCTTCTCTACTGAACTGAGAGAGGTACTTTTATTGGATTTCTCAAGCATCTTTGATTCTGTTGAATGGGGCTTCTTATGAAAAACTTTAGCCAGTTATAATTTTCCTGTAGATTTTGTGGAGAAGATTCAGCTATCATATGGCGCTACAGAGGCCTTTGTTGACATAAATGTTTTTTTTTTTTCAGAAAGCATTAGACTGTCTGGAAGCATAATACAAGGATGCCCCCTTTCCCTGTTGCTTTTCATAGTGGTGATCAAAGTGTTATCCAGTTTTATGACTGTGAAACATCAGAATTTGCCATCAACCCTAAATCTATTTTTTCACCCTGGAGTGCGGATGATGGGGTGATTTGGCATTGAGACCCCATTAATGTCAGGTCTTCAAATTAATAGGGCTAAACATTAAATGAGGTTTGTATTAATAGTTTGGGGTCTTTGTCTTCTTTGGAAGGAATTAAAATGATTAAATACTGTTCTTATTTGGGTATAACTATGACCTTTCCATTTAAGAGTATGATGGGCCTTAATGCTACAGCATTATAATATTCTATTTGGGATAAGTTATTGCCCTGGTGTCAGCTAAACCTCTCCTTCATGCATAAAATACAAACTATGAAAATAGAGATACTCTTAAAATACTCTTTGGGTTTAGGAATCTTCCACATATTGTGAAAACTAAATTGGTAGATAATTTATTCAAACTACTTTTCAATTCCTTTGAGGTAAATCCATTCCCAGAATAACAGATAAAGGTTGTCCCTAAATTTAGGAATGTATGCTAAAGCCCCTGTAGGTTGACAGAATTTGAGGGTAAGGGATAATACTAGGCTGATTTGGTTTTGGGCAGAACTTGAAGTCCTGTTTCTCTTCTCCACAAGGCCTAGTGTAAGAGATTCATGCAGAATTTGGGCTCACCGGTGGTGTCCTGGAACAATGGTGGTTTGCTAAGGGTTCATCGCTTATTACAAAATTAGAGTTAATAAAATGGAACAGGATTTGGTTTAATTACAAATTTCTTACAGATCAAAAACCCATTGTAGGGTCAAATTGGATTAAAGATAATGGTATACTTATTAATGATTTTTGGGGGAAAGTTTCAATGAGCTGGATAAAGAAGGTAGACTGTTATCATAGTAAAATATTTACAGTTGTTCTCTGTGGTATGCTATGTTAATGACCAAAGGAAAGAAAGTGGGGAAGTGAAAAACCAAGTAAGCAGGGAGCTAAATATTTACTCCCATCTGGTCAGATGGGAGTAAAGGGGGTTTATATATATGGTTCATCCACAGTTGTAGTGAAATCATTTTTGGGTGGAAAGACTTGTGGGGGAACTCTTGGAAAAGGAAGGGATGGGGTGATTAAAGGATGTTATTCCCCAAATATGCCACAGTTTTTTTTCCTTTGTTTTATATAAATTATTAATTCTTGCTGCCACTAAAATGGAATTGGCTGAGGAGAGTTCCTCTGTCCATCCATCCAACAGGGAGTCCCAGGCTATGGGCAGATTCGGGAAGTGGGTTTATGCTTCAACGACCTTTGCCATAAGGTCCTTGATTTACTTGGCACATTTCACCAGACTACAATGTAATCTGATCAAGGAATTATCAGACACCCTGGCAGGTACTGTAGCTGAGGGAGTCCAAGACAAAACGGCTTCCCAGTTAGCCACCCTAGAGTCTGTGTCCAATTTGTCCATGAGGCTGATAGCACATACAGCCGAAGGGGCATCTAGAGCAGCATGTATAGGTGTAGCCATTAGGAGACATGCCTGAATGCACCTTTGTGATTTTGTGGAACCATTCAAGTCTTCTTTCCTCAATGCTCCTTTTGGTGTAACATCCTTATCTGGCCCCAAAGTGAAATAAACCTTGTCCAAGTGTGAAAAAGATGGTAAGACCATTTCTGCTGTCAGCATACATTTTTCCACCCCCCAAAGGTCATTTTCCAGGAACCAGAGTGGTGGTAAAATATGGTTCAAAAAATCCCAAGGGCCTTTCTAGAGCACACATGGAGGCAGTTACCCCAAGGGCTGAAGTGGGAACCAAAATGGGAGACATCGCCCTCACTACAGAGGTGGTCTGCAAAACTTGGGCTTCAGGGATTCTTTCCCAAGCAAGCCCTTTCAGAGCTTTTGAACAGAGGCCCAATTGTCTTCCTCTGGAGGCAGATGGGGATGCTTATCCTTGCATCAAAACACCTGGTGAGATATAACAGATTCCTGGGTGCAACGGATCGTATCCAGAGGTTATACCATTTAATTTTCTCAACCTCTCTCATTCCAGAAGAAAATCCCTAATGTTCCATCCAATCAAAGGGATGAAGCAATACAAGAAATCCAAAAAGTGCTGGACAAAAGGGTCATCCAACAAGTCCCGCCAGACCAAGAAGGATCCAGAACTTACTCAAGATTCTTTTTAGTGCCAAAGAAGACAAGGGACTGGAGACCAATACTGGATCTCAGTGTACTGAACAAATTGTTCAACAAACAAAGTTCCGGATGGTTGCAGTACAGTCTATTCTTCCCTTTCTGAAGAAAGACAACTGGATGTGCTCAACACACCTTCAGGATGTGTATTATCACATAAAGATGGACAAATGCTCCAGAAAGTTCCTCTGCTTCTGATTAGAAGTCAGTCACTACCAATTAAGAGTACTACCCTTTGAACTTGCCACAGCCTCCAGGGTGTTCACCAAATGCATAGCAGTAGTAGTGTTTCACTTGAGACTGCAAGGAATCCATGCCACGTGTTTCCCTATCTGGATGACTGGCTCATAACCGGTACGACCAAGCATCAGCTGAAAATAGCCAGAGACTACACCCTCAGCACTTGTGTTCAGCTGGGGATAACAGTAAACCTAGAAAAATCACATTTAATTCCAACACAAAACTTAAGAGTTCATAGGAGCAATATTGGATACTCAATGACAGCAACACCTCCCCCAGATTGTCACCAGAAAATTGTAGTTCAGGTTCAAAACTTAATACTCAGGAACAAAGTTCCAGCACATTTAATCTTGCAAGCCCTGGCATCCATGGCAGCTTCTATAACTCCGGTGCTGATAGCCAGTTTTCACATAAGAATTCTTTAATTGCTACTAGCTTCCCAGTGGTCCATACTTCATCACCTGTTGTCACAACAAGGCCTGATCACCAAACATTGCAAGACAGATCTTCTTTGGTGGATGCATTCACATCATGTCCTTCATAGTCGTCCTTTTGTCTTTTCAGAACCCATGGCCATAGTGACCATGGATGGCTCACAGATGGGGTGGGGGGACATTATGTGGGCAAGACGGTCCAGGGCACTTGGTTCCCTATAGAAGCCAACTTGCACATCAATGTTCTAGAGATAAAAGCAGTGCTTCTCATGTTGCAGGCATTTCAGACAGCTCTTCCTCAAGGGACTATTGCAATTCAGACATGTCAGTAGTTTGGTACATTAACAAACAGGGAGGAACCAGGTCTTATCCTCTCTGTCGAGAAGCGCTCAGAGTGTGGCAGTGGGCAATTTCTTCCAACCACTTTCTAATAGCAATGCACATATTGGGGAGCTCCAACGTGATCACGGACAAACTGAGCAGATGCATCCTTCAGCCTCATGAATGGTCTCTCAGTCTGAGAGTAGCAAAAATGATTTTTCATGTTTGGGGTCAACCTTGCTGCGATCTTTTCACATCCTCCCCTAAACAACAAATACAGAAACTACTTCACCCTAATCCCCACTCCAGGAGAGTCACCAAGAGATGCTGTTCTCCAGGATTGACTCCCTGGTCTCCTATACACCTTTCCACCTATACCCTAATTCCAAACGTTTTACAGAAGGCACACAGGTTGTGGAGTACAGTGATCCCCATTGCTGCCTTTTAGTCGAGACAGATTTTTCCCCTTTCTTTGGCCTCACCTAAGTTGACAGCCCTTAATTCTGGAACCAGCTCCAGATCTCCTGTCCCATCCAGCTGGCTTTGTTCACCCAAACATTTTGAACCTCAAGCTAACAGCATGGTTCCTCCAGTTCCATTAATTGTCAGGTTCCAAATATTTCCTTCCCAGTGGGGCCCACAAACCTTCCACTAGAAAGCTGTACACCAGTAACTGAAAGAGATTCACTTTTTGGGCCCTTGAAAAACAGATTCTTTTACAGCTTCCACAGAACATGTGCTGGACTTTTTACTCTAGCTATTTAACGCTGGAGCTTCTCCTTTCACTACCAAAATACAACTGGCTGCTATTTTTAATTTTCATAATGGCTTGGATGAACATTCCTAGGATCTCATAGCCTTTGCAAATTGTTTCAAAGAGGCACTCTTCTACTAAAGCCTCCTTTCAAGGACCCAATACCTCCTTACAATTTGAACCTAGTTCTTCTGGCAGTGACACATTCTCTCTTTGAACCACCCGTGGATTGTGACTTAAAGTTTTTATCCGGGAAGGCACTCTTTTTGGAAGCCATTTCCTCTGCCAGAAGAATTTCAGAGATTCAGGCTTTATCATCCGAACCTCCTTACACTGTTTTCCACAAGGATGGGGTATCCTTGTGAACTAACCCTTCATTCATACCCAAGGTTGTATCACAGACAAATATGAACCAGACCATTGACTTACTACATTTCTTCCCTAACCACTCTAATGAAGAAGAGAGCACCTTGTACCTTTTAGACGTCCATAGACAACTACAGGTCTGTCTTCTCAAGACCAGATATATAAGACAATCCAGTCAATTATTTATTTCTTTCTCTAGTAAAATGGGGAAAGCAATCAGCAAAATTACACCTTCCAAGTGGCTGAAAGACTGAATTTCATTCATTTATGATAAAAATAATGTAACCTTGACCAAAACAGTCAAAGAACGTTCTACAATGTCTATAGCTACTTCAGCTGTTTTTCAATCCAAATCTTCAATAGATGACATATGTGCAGCAGCTACCTGGGTACCCCTCATACCTTTTTTACTCATTACAAATTGGACCTGGTCTCTAAGGGACGATCGTCCTTCGGCTTGACGGTGCTTAGGAATGTCCTTCCATGATTCCACCCAGGAAATTAGGTAGCTGGGGACTCTGTCCCATCTGTTAAGTATGGAATGAAATTTGGCAACATCAGATAAAGAAGTTATGTACTTACCATAACACTCCATCTGTGTTATCAAATCTTCAATCATCCTTGACTCCCCTCCTCCATCCCCCAACCTAAATGTTTTTTTCTTTTTGATGGAGCAGATCTAAGTGACCTTATACTGTTGTTGGGTTAAGCACAGTAGATAAGGCTTCCTCCTGACCTATCTTTTCAAGTATCTGTATATATTTGTGTGTGTATATATATATATATATATATATATATATATATATATATATATATATATATACACACACACATGTGTGTGTATGTACATATGTTTACATGTTTCTATATAATTTTTGCAAACTTGATCTGAGATAACTGACATAGGGATTCTGGGAAGAGGTAAAACACGAGAATTTTGGGGTGTCACGAGCTGTAGTAATAGCTGAGTCAGTTCTGATATCGGAATCGAGACCATCTGTCAAGGATGAATGAAGATTTGACAACATAGATGGAACATTATAGTAAGTACATAACTTCTTTTTTTCCCATCTTGAAGATACTGCACAGCACGTGTTATGCCCCAAACTCTAAACTCTTTCCCCTATAGGCACCATTTAGAGTCTGGAAAAATACAAGGATTAAACAAAGTATGCCATTTGTATTCCTTTAAATTAAATAAATTATGCCTTTCACTACCCCTCAGGTCAACAAACTGATGATCAACTACATAAAATTATGGAGGCATAATCACTACTGTCAGTTTTGCTCTGTCTCATCCTGACTTGATCTCTCAGAATGGTTCCTTTGTTTGAAAACATGTTTTTTTCTTGGTAACATTCCTTAGATATCCTCTCACCACAAATTTCTCCTCCATCAATGCAAGTTCAGCTCCTCTAATATCTACATCTTGAGCAGGATTATTACTCCAAAAACATCTAGAGAAATAATATTTACCTTTTTAGGCAACACAAGAAACTCAAAAAATTCTGTTAAAATATTCATAAAAGCAATGGAATAATTGAATTCTCCCTCTTCTGACCCTATCAAAAATGCTGTCAGCCTTTCCCTACTTACAGAAAACTGCCAGAAAATGCCTTCCCTTGTGAACTAAATATTTTGACTAAACAGGGAATAAAAACAAAAAAAGAAGACTGTGTGCAAAGGGCCCAATTTAAAAAGTACCTGCTCCTGATGTATGCACTGGTACCAGCATAAGAATAAAGGCAGTGCAGAATCCTTAGAACACTGAAACATTCCTACCACATGGCTAGGCTATTCCTGCATACCATGATTATATGTACTTTGTTATGAAGGATTTATGGGCCTGCTTGAAACTGAATATACAACTAGGGCTACAATCCTGGGACAACATACATATATGCATACATACATATTTGCTAACATCATCAGATACAAACCTAGTGAATGATTTGAAACACAAAGAGAGGAAGTCTAAGATGACATCTTTGTTTATTTTAGCAGAACTGTATCAGAAAAGAGTGAGAATGGAAATCAAACAAGAAGTAGACGAGAATCAGGCAGCAACAGAAAGTGCCAAAAGCAAGAGAAAGAAAGAATATAAATAAAAGTACCAGAAGAAATGGAAAGATCACAGTTATAGTAGCAAGTACAGAGAGCTTCTAGAACAACCACAGGTTGATTAAAATTTGTCAGCTGAAGGGTTAAGGAGATGTGAATTCAAACCAAACAAAGAAAGGCTAGTAATGGCAGTTAATGATGAAGAGCTACATAGGATCATAAGATCATAGGAAGTTACTAGGCTAATGGGCCTGGGCCCTTACAAGCCTTGCCAAGTTTTTTACCCTTGTTTCCAAGATCAGCACCTTTTGCCCCTGTCTAGCAGGGACACAGGTGGGACCCCCAGGGAGAATTTTCTGTTACCCATCCAGTCATCCAGATTGCGCTTAAAGAGAGCCAATGAGGTGCTCTGTTTTCCGTGGCTAGAGAGTCTATTTCAAAGGTTGGGAACCTCTGGGAAACAAATCTGTCACTCCAGCATGTTCTATTGATGTCACATACCAGGTTAAGGTCTTTGGTGCTAGTAACACAAGAACAGTTTGACTTTTGGATATGCAGCATTTCTAGTAAGGTGGGGTCAGAGATGGCTTTATATGCAAGGCAGAGGTCACCTTTGGGCAACATGTATGACACTGAACAAAGAGTGAGGGTTTTGAGACTATATACAAAGTATATAGAAAACGTGGGAGAAACAAACAAATGCATGTTCTGTAATAGACAACTGGGATCTACTTCACATCTCTTTGTTGGTTGGTTGTGATATTTTCAGGGCTGAGGGCCTATATGCAACAGGTAGCACATCCACCTTTGGTGTAGAAGGATGTGGGTTCCATTCCCATATCAGGTAAATCAATTAGTGAGATTGTTGTGCAGTATGATGGGGTGCTGCATGTGTAAGTGTGTTGTACTTCAGACAAGATGTTAAACAGAAGCCCATCTGCTTGAGTTGATGGTAGCTCAGGTGGATGTAAAAGATCCCATGGCATCTAACAAAAAGAGTAGAGGAAGTTCCCAAAGACCTGTCCAAATTTCCCCAAACATATAAATACTACCTTGGGTCTCCCCTGAAAAGAGGCTATTAGCCTAGTAGAACTAACCCTGTCAACAAAGGATAAATAAATACGCTAAAAGACACAATAAAATGGCATTGTGGATTGTGCTAATACTACTATATATCAGCAGATGAGAAACATGAACCACAAAACATTACTGAGAATGAAGTTCTTATGAAATGGGATCATCAAATTCGAGCAGTTAAAAAATAGAAGTAAGAAAACCAGATATGATAGTCCAAGAAAAAAAGAACAAAGTAGCATTAATCACTGAAATAGCCATATCCAATGATTATATTGTCCTATATACTGAGAGACGCAAAGTCATAATATAAAATTTTGAAATGTAAATTGTTGCAACTAGCCGCATAGCACCACATTAAATACATACCACTGAAACACACTCCCATCTTCTGGTGTGGACTTTCCTTCAAGATTTGAAGAAATGAATCAGTCCTGAATTCTGCTAATTCACTGTCCACATAATAAAGGGCCATAGTTACTAATACTGCAGCCTGCACCTTTGAGAGATATGTAACCTAATCAGGTCACTGCACATTCCATCCTCATGAAACCCCTCACATTTCCACCCCCTATATAATGGCCCAACCATTCCCTCAACTTCCATATAGGGAAACTCTCCTCAAGGACCTTCTACCACCTAATATCTTTAAATCACACCCTACACCCTGAAGCAGCTAGATTCATTATGGCATAACCCAGGCTGAACTAGCACTATTTCTAGCAGTCCAGGGGACAGCCCTCTCCAAAAGACATGTATCACTGCCTGTTGTTTAATAGGTTAGCAAGAAAAATAATACTACACAGACATAGAATCAAAATGCTGTAAAACATTGCTTAAAATCACTAATCAAAGGTAAAGCTATTAATAGTTTAACTGCCTCCATCTACTGTAGCTGGGGAAAATGTTTTATTACATACCTGTAGTCAAACTGAGGAGAGGTGGGCACTGCTACACACTGCAGTCTGGATGAGCTCTTATCTGCAGTAAATGCTGTACCTGAGATAGGAGCTAAGGATGATCCGCCCCAGTGTTAACTGACTAATTACCACCAAAGAGCACAGCTAATCAGGACCTAACTACCTCCCAAATACTTAAACTAAAGCAGTGATTGCTAGGAAACAGGGAGTCTATAACAATCAACGCATCCATGTGCTTATCTCCCACAGGTTCATCCTCATAGGGAAGACCACTTACATTTGGTCAATGGCTTCTTTAATACACAAGCATACATACACTTGCAATCCTCCTAAGCACAAATATTAACCAGTGGGTGTCACGCATTACTGAGAAAAGGAAAGCCTTTTACAGAAGTCAATCCAAACCACAATGAAAACATAGTTCAGAGTATTTAAGACATTAAAAACTAACTGCCACCCAGACACATCTTAAAGATAATGTGCCAAAGAGGAATTACAGTACTAATAGGGCATAGGACATAAAGACATCGAAGGAATTAGTATGTCCCTTTCAACAGGCATAAATGAGACATCTCACTTCTGGTTCTGCAGTCTGCTGTTCACCTGCTGGCAAAGCACATGGCTAAACAAACCACAAAAAAATCTGAGAAGCATCTATAATTCAACTTGTTGAGCCTTTCGGCTTTTCCCAGTTAGGGGTCGCCACAGCGGAACTCCGGTCCGCTAATGATTGGTAGTTGATTTTTACATGCCGAGTTACCAGTCCTGATGCACAACCTTCAACGAAGGTACACCCATTCACACATGTCTCCACGCAGAAGACGCTCTATCTGAGAATCGAACCGGACAGCGTCTTACTGTGAGGTGACACTACCGCAGCACCGCCACTGCGGCATAATTCAACTACATATAATAAAAAACAAGTAATAGTGGGGGCATACACATCACCATTTGGTATACACTAATATGTTCCTCCTACAAAGAAACTGCCATTAAGTCAAATGGCCTTTTGAGTTTGCATACACACACCCCTTGAGATCCAACAAAACACACAGGGGCATTGTCCCAACAAGACCACCTGGCCCAAGAATCCTTTGCCTCTGTAGAAAGGTGGATCACTAATATTCAACTCATCCTAAATCCTAATAAAACAAAGCTACTTCTTTTCACTCCAAACAAAGCAAAAACCTCTCCATTTTCCTTCTCTATCACATCCAGTAACGGTGATGTCATTTCACCCTCCCCCCACACCAAGCTCCTTGGTGTTGAAATAGACAACAACCTCCATTTTCACATCCCTATCTCTCAAACTATAAAAAAGGTTCACAAAAAAATGGGTTCCCTACACAGACATAAACACTGTCTATCAGATCAGGCTAAGGTCACCCTAGCTCAAACTCACCTTCTTTCCACATTAATGTATGCAGCCCCAATTCTCACTTATATTAGAAAATCTGACCTAGACAAACTTGACTCTTTGTTACAACAAAATTGCCAAGTTTGCTACTAATTCCCCATTTTGAGCCAATCACTGTACACCTCTTAAACAACTTCACTGGCTTGAGCTCCCACAGCTACAAATCTATCATCAACTTGTCATAGTTTACAACAACCTAAAACAACCCAACAAAACTCCTGCTCTTAGCCAGTTGCTGACTATCTACACACCAAATCGTCCAATCCACTCTGTCAACAAGTCACTTCTCTCTATATCATCAGCTAACTACACAGTGGGCAAAGCTCTATTTTCACATTGTATAGCAAAAGCCTGGAATAATCTACCTCCATCCGTCACTTCTGCATTTAATACCACACAATTCAAAAACTCCCTGAAGGCCCACTTTTTTAAGTTCTTGGCTCTGTCCATGTGTCACATAATCCCAAAACCTGTTACCTATACACTTTCTCTCTTTCTCTCATAGTATATGCCTTCAGTAAACATGCTTGGTACAAATGGTATCCCTCAACAAATATGGACTTGTAATCTCTGTTATTTTTTTATAACATACAGATTGTTCATATGTAGATATTGCTGAATTTAATTGCCTTTTCTGTTTTTCTTTTCTCACTAGATACTACTTGTATAACAATATTTTTTAACACTATGTATAATATTAGTATTGCTGCTATTTGTGTTTATGAATTTATGGGGAGCTTTTCTCCCCGGGCCTCCACTGTAAATGGACATTGTCCAGTTGGACATTCCCGGTTAACAAAAGAAAAATAAATAAATAATTCAGATGACTCAACAGAAACATTCCAAAGGGACCATCCCAAACCACTATGGAAGGACAGGATATGGAGAAGGCATAGTTTCCAGCTACAGGGAACCAACTTCAGTCTGAATATGAGCAAGTACCATTTCAGAGAGAGGCTGGTAGGTGAAATAAACTTCTAGAATGGGTAAAACAGAGCATAACAATGGAAATATTTAAGACATACTTGGTCAGAATCTGTATAATCGAAATGCTACAAAGACAAAAATACCAGCTGCAAACTGCTTTCTATAGTGACTAAGCCAACTACCATCAGTCTCCTGCTACGAAAGATTTTGTATGAGTTATGTATATAAGACAATGCAATGGATAAAAATCATACAACATGTCATAAAGTATTCCATTATATCAGTTCAAAAACAGAAAATGCATTATTCATTCTGTTTGAAGCAACGTTCTCCACTGCTGCTTATATTATCAACAAAAGTATTCTGGTCCTGCTCTTTAGTAGAGGATATCTTTTTTATTTCCTCTTTACATTTTTGCAACAATTTCTGATAGCCTAATAAATTCATGCAAGCTGCATCAAGCTGTTCAAACAGGACATTTATTTATGACATTAAGGTGATTCTCATGGAAAATTATTATTAATTCTGAAGAAATGTTGAGATGAATTCAGTCTAAGATAGTTTATTTATTTGAAATGCCCAGAACACATGGTCCTGCACAAAAGTCAGTAGAAAAGTAACAAACTACAATTTATTTTGTTCAGTTTTTGCTTCAAAAATTACAAAACTATTTTACAGGAAATATGCAAGATATATTATTTTCTTCAAAAGAAATGTTAAATAGATTAGTTCTCATGCCATTGTAATATTTCATATTTCACAACCAAGTTTGTTTGTGTCTTTCGGCTTTTCCCGGTTAGGGGTCGCCACAGCGGAACTCCGGTCCGCTAATGATTGGCAGTTGATTTTTACGTACTGGCTTGCCAGGCCTGACCCACAACCTTCATCGAAGGTAAGCCCATTCACGAATGTCTCCACACAGAAGACGCTCTAGCGGAGAATCGAACAGGACAGCGTCTTACTGTGAGGTGACAACGCTACAGCAGCACCACCACCGCGGGTCATATATTTCACAACCAAGTAATATAACAAAATGCCTAGACCTTTTTGGTTAGGATATTTATATGGGCTAAAATTAAAAAAGTTTCAGATTTAGTAAATTGTGAATTTAATTTCATAGTGTAGTTAAAATAAATTAGATGGCATACATGGGGCACTTCTGATGGCACAGTATAATCTTAAAACAGCAGTATATTCACTAGATAGTGAAGAACAACAGCTTTTCCCTCTGTATTTTATTTAATAATATTTCTTCTGGCATTTTTTTATTTGATTCCCTCTCTTTCACTTAGTTGAAAGATGTGATTTTTAATTATTTTTGTCAGTCAGTAACTGCCACTAAGTGACCACATGCTTCTTGAAGACAAATCCTGTTGAATGCTTTAATAATATCAAACTACATTTCTTTCTACAATGACACAAAGCCTTCAGAAACAGGTAACTGGTTTTGGAGAATGACATGCGGCTAAAATATTCAATGTCTTTCTCTAGCTCCAACCATAATTTTAGATACTGGAGTATCACTATTATAACTTAGATGAGTATTTACATTTTCCTAATTTTGATAACTCATAGCTGGCCTTATCAGGAATGTTTCTATGCCTCATTCAAAGCAATGTTTTACATATGCATATGTGTGCAACTGAACACTCTTCCAGATATTTTTCAATTATGAAAGAAAGTTAACAAAAATAATAATGCAAACTTTGAAAGGAAGCAAGGACCCTTCAGCATAATATCCTGATTTCTCTAATCACCTTGCTCCAAAAACTCCATAAATAGCTAACAAAGCCATAGGCCATATTAAGCACAAATGTTTTCCTCTCTATAAGATTGCAAATCAATAATCCACAAGTGTGCATGGTATATCAGGATTTATTAACGGTTTGTATGGTTTGATCACAAGGGAGAAACAACTCTGGCAACTTTAGCTAGAGGTCTGGAGTGCATCTGCACTGAAATCCAAGACATCCATTGAAAAAAAAGAAACTGAAAAATAAGTACATGTTAATCCAGCTCTGCACTTTGTTAACTGTATTTATTTGAATTACTGCTTCATTTTTGCTGTTTGAGACTAAGTCCAGCTAGCCCACTTCCTTCCTATATACAACATTCAGAAAAATCCTGCCACAATGGACAGGCAGTTTCCCATCACTTCTCCTGTCAGCTTGATTGATATGGGCATCTTCAGGCAATGTAGCAATTACTTCATGTATACTGACAACCATTTACTCCTAAAGCAAACTAACACAACATATGAGAGATGCAAATCCACTGTGAAATTTGAGTCAATTTTCTCACGTAAAAACAAACTAGACATCAAACAGGTTATCAGCACACATGCTTCACCTCTCACGCAAACCTCACATCACACAAAATAAGGTCACGACATGTAAATCCCACATATGCAAAGGTACTCACTAAAAGCATACCAAATGAACAGAGACCTCCCAAATGCACACCAACCCCACTCACCACTAAGCATAAACCATTACACATATTAACACACACATCCGTCTCAACAAACTCCTACTCCATAGTGAGACACACAGATGTCCCCCTCATCAGAACGGACAAGGATAAGGTCACATTTGACTGTGTATCAGGTGCCAGGATCCAACAAATCATGCAGGCACTCAAGTCACTCAACAAGTACCATTATGACTCTGTCATAGTCCATGTTGGAGTGAATGACTTGAGATGCAACTCTCTGGACTATATGAAGACAGACATGATGGAACTCTCTGATTATTTGTTCTGGACAGGTATCCTACCCTCACCCAGGATGATGCCACAATATAAACAAAAATGACTGACTTCAACAACTGGCTCAGCTTCTGGTGTCAGTCCAGGGGGATCTAGTAACTGTCAGCATGAGAGGATATGGAAGACAGACCTTGCTGCTTTGCTAGAAATGGTTTGCACCTGCCCCCCCCCCCCCCCAGGCATTCAGATACTGGCAAAAGCCCTTGCCTCCCCCATAGTGCCTTTTTTAGACAATGTCAAAACAACAAATTTTCCAGTTTACAATATCTGAGAGAGACAAACTCATGGTCATGCCGTTTAATGCTAGGAGTTTAAACATGAAACTGCACTCCCTGGAAGCACTCCTCATACTATACACATAATGACACAAGCACAAGTGTCACACCATCAAAGCCAATAAGGCAACACACATCCACTTCAAATATCTTAGTCAGATGAGACTCTACAGTGAGACACACAGATGTGCCCCTTACCAGGCTGAACAAGCAGAAAGTCACAGTCAATTGTCTTTCTTGTACCAGGATTCTTCAGATAATGCAGGCATTGAAGTCTCTCAAAATAAGTACCATTAGGATTCAGTCATAGTACATGTTGGTGTGAATGAATTGAGATGCATCTCCCTGGACTACATGGAGAGAGACATGACTGAGCTCTCTGATCATCTGTCACAGGCAGGTATGTCCCTAGCCTTATGCAGCATATTACTAGGATAATACTACAATATAA
This sequence comes from Protopterus annectens, assembly GCF_019279795.1. Lineage (NCBI taxonomy): Eukaryota > Metazoa > Chordata > Ceratodontiformes > Protopteridae > Protopterus > Protopterus annectens. Next base: position 745,843,601 of record NC_056730.1, on the reverse strand, counting down.
ACAGAAAATCATTGACTTCAAGAATTGGCTTAGTTCCTGGTGTTATTCTAAGTGGATCCAGTTTCTGTCAGCCTGGCATGACATGATTGATAGACCTCAAGGCTTTGCCAGAGATGGTCTTCATCTGTTACCCCAGGATTTCGGCTACTGGCAAAGGCTCTTGCCACCTTCATAGTGCTTTTTTTTGGCAAAGTCACAAGGACAAAACTCCCAACATAAAAATGTCATCAAAAAACAACCTCAAGGTTATGCTGCTAAATGCACTACACCTCCCCCCACAGATGTAACTGGGAACTATGCCAAGTTCTACAATGCTTTATACAAACACCTGTACAACTGCACTGACTCAGCCATATCAGATAGAACCAAAATAAGCTCTTCAAGGAAGAGCAAAACTGCCTGGTGGACAACTGCTATTGACAGGCTTTAGAATAAGAGGAAGAAATTGCTGTCTAAAGAGTAAGAGGGAATGAGTCCTAAACTGGAAACACTCCCTCCTCAGCTTAAACAAGCAAATAAGACTTCTTGTGAAGTCCTCCAAAGCAAATTATGAATTCAAATTAGCTTCCTCGACTAAGGACAATCATAAAGCATTCTTTAGTTACATCTGTAACCTAAAAGGAAAGGCCCAGATTTGCGCAAAACTGGTAGTTAATAAAATCACATATACTGAGCCTGTGGACATAGTTAACTTGTTAGCTGACAGGTTCTGTGAAAACGTCACTACCCTGTCCCCGCCACACGTAATCCATGACATCCCTAGCACCTGTCCCCTACCTTGTATCTCTAAAATGTAGGTCATAAATACCCTCTCCAAGGCCAAAAACACAGCATCTATTGGACCTGATAACATTCCTGGCTGCGTCCTACATGGGATCCAACAAGAATTAGCAACACCATTGGGTACTCTTTTCAATCATAGTCTAAGCACTGGCTTCGTCCTAGCTGAATGGAAAATGGCCACTGGTATCCCCTTGCACAAAGGTGGTGCTTCCACTGACCCTCGGAACTATAGACCTATTAGCCTGACTAGCCTTATCTGCAAGGCCATGGAGCGAATCATCATGGACCTTATCAACAAAGATATAGGTAATCTCCAAACACTTGACCCTACTCAATTTAGATTTGTCAAAGGAAGATCATGCCTGTTACACCTGGTGGACTTCTTTGTGACAATCACCAAGGCCCTACATTCGAGGAAATCTGTGCATAGAGCCTACCTAGACTTAGCCAAGGCTTTTGACAGTATACCCCACTCAGGCATCATTGACAAACTCACCCAGCTAGGTGTCAACTCTTATATCATTAGGTGGATCACCAACTGGCTCACTGATAAAACCCATACAGTCAAAGTAGGGGAATCCACTTCCAACAGCAGACCCATAACCAGTGGTGTTCCACAGGGATCAGTCCTGGGACCTCTACTGTTCAGAATCTTTTTCTCCGAATTGCAAGCAAAAGCTAAAGGTCTGTGGCTGACAAAGTTTGCTGACGACTGCTAAGTGGCAGCGGTCATAGACTCTACAAATTATGTCAACATCCTACAAGAATGTCTTGCACAAACAAATGATTGGTGCCAAAGTCAAGTCCTTAAACTCAATGCAAAACAATGTATTATCATCCCTTTCAATAAGGGTGATACTCCTACTAACTACCACATCGATAGCAATACCCTACGTATGCACTCAGTGGTGAGAGACCTGGCCACACAGGTTGACTGCAACCTTACCTTTGATCGCCATGTCTCCACAGTGGTAATTGCCTCCAGAAAAAAAGAAGTTATAACCTCCCTGTACTCTTCTCTCATCAGACCAATAATTGAATACAATGCTCCTTTTGGTATGTACCTTTCCAAGCACCTGCAGCAATTGCAGGGACTACAAAGGTTCCTCAGAAGGAAAATTCAAGATCTTCAGCATCTTTTCTATGTGGATCGGTTGAAATCACTGTCACTTTATTCTCTTTCATACAGATTACTCAGAGGTGATCTCTGCCTTGCGTATAGGGCAATCTCTGAACCTGCTTTATTGGAAATGCTGCATATCCATAAGTCAAATGGCACACAGGTTACTCACTCTAAAGACCTTACTTAACATGGTATGTGACATTAATAGAACCTGCTGGAGGGACAGATTTGTCTCTCAGAGGTTACACCACCACTGGAACAGGCTCCCACTTCATGTCAAACAGAGGACCTCATTGGCCCTCTTCAAACGCAATCTGGATGATTGGATGGGTAACCATAAATTCACCCTGAGGGTTCCACCTGGGTCTCTCTTGGACAGGAGCAATAGTGCTGATCATGGAAACAAGGGTAACTTGGCTAGGCTTGTAAAGGCCCTAGGGCCATTAGCCTAGTAACCTCCTATCGTCTTATCAGCATGCTGATGTCTGTGCAGTTACCGAGACATGGTTCAAGGCTGCTGAGAGCACCCCAGCTGTGCAAAGCTACAATGCCTTCCACACGTTCAGACCTCAAAATGAGCACAAAGGAACCAAAGGTGGAAGTGTATCCATCTTCATTAAATCCAAATACACTTTGAGACTGGTCAAACAGCATGACTCTCTCGAACTACTCCATGTCCAATTAACTACTGGGTAAGTATAATATCACATCATTGCTAGCTACAGATCCTCCACCATGAACAAGGATAAGCACACTGCCTATGCAGATTTGCTGGAATCCCTCACCATACACCCAACACCTTATTCACGGGAGATTTTAACAATTCTTCCATAGATTGGGGACATACATGAGCAAAAACATGCTCGCCTAGAGGTTCCTGGACTTTTTTAACACAGATGCTCTGTAACAGAGAGTCTGCACCCCCACTAGGGGCTCTAATGTTCTGGACATAGTACTCACCAACATGAGGGGTCACTGTACTTCCCCATGCATGATGCCCTCCATGGTTAGGTCAGACCACAAATCTGTCAAGTATGAATAAACTACTGGAACTGACACCTTCACAGGAACAACAATTATAAAAAACTTTACCAAAGCTAACTACAGTATACTAAGCGATGGTATAAAAAGCTTCATAGCACCCACAATCGCAGACATCAGGATCACTATGCAGAAGTGTATGCAAATGTCCTGTACAAACACTTAAGTGACTGTATAAACTCTGCTGTATATGACAGGATCAAAACCAGGTCTTCCCATAAAAACAAGTCACTGTGGTGGACCACCAGTATAAACAGATTATATAACAAAAGGAAGAAACTGTTGTCAAAAGCAAGAGGGATACCACTTTGCAGAGGAAGAGTTCCCTCCTAAGCCTAAACAAGAAAATCAGAAAACTTGTACAGTATTTTAAAGCAAATTACGAAACTAAAATCACATCCCTAGCTAAGGATACTCATAAGGCATTCTTTAACTACATCCGAGGTCTACAAGGGAATGCCCAGCTATGTGCCACACTGGTTGTAGATGAGATCATTCATACTACACCACAAGATAGAACCAACCTGCTAGCTGACAGATTCAGCACAAACTTCACACCCCTGTCCCAACCTACCATATCCAAATGCATACCTGACACCAGGCCTCTGCCTAGTATCTCTAGAGAACAGGTCATCTCAGCACTCGCCAAGGCCAAAAGCATGGTCTCAGTGGGAACCAGATAATATTCCAGGTTATTTACTAAACAATCTAAAACAAGACTTAGCGGACCCACTTGTCGTTCTCCTTAATCATAGCTTGAGAACTGGCTATGTCCCTGCAGAATGGAGAACAGCAACAGTAATTCCCCTGCAGAAAGGGGGGTCATCAACTGACCCTGGGAATTACAGACCCAAAAGTCTAACCAGCCTTATCTGCAAGGCCATGGAAAGAATGATCTTAGACCTTATCAACAAGGACATAAGGGAGCTCCAAATGCTGGCCCCAGTTTGGCTTTGTTACGGGTAGATCATGCTTATTAAACCTGTTAGACTTCTTTGAGAATGTCACCAAAGCCATGGACGAAGGTAAGACAGTGCACACAGCCTATCTCGATCTTGCCAAGGCTTTCGGCACAATTCCCTACTCTGGCATCATTGAGAAACTCCCAGATAGAGATTAACCCTTACATTACTAGATGGGTAGCCAATTGGCTCACCAACAGAACACATTCTGTCAAATTTGGTTTTGCGTCTATTTCTCAGAAGTCCAGGCCAAAGTAAATAGCCTTTGGCTCACCAAGTTCACTGATGACTGCAAACTGTCAGCAATCATTGAGTCCCCCAATGATGTCAACATATAATAAGAAGGGATAACACAAAGAAATGATTGGTGCCAAAGCCATGGTCTACAACTAAATGCAAAAAATGCATTATTGTTTCCTTTTGGCAAAAAGGAATTCCTTACAAATTACAATATTAACAACACCCCCCTGAGTTCCAACCCAGTGGTGTGATACTTGGGAACACAGGTTGTTGGCAATCTGACCTTTGACCACCATGCTTCCACAGTGGTAAGGAAAATCTTCTATGTAGCACACCTAATAAGCAAGGGCAGAACATACAGGTCAAGGGATGTTATAAAGTACAGTTTTGTACCTACCATAAATGTAGATGTCCGAACAGGATAGCATCTGCAGTCATAACAAATGGGTTGTCCTGTCGTCAGGCAGCCCTTCGGTCGGCCGGATTCCAAAGTCTGGGTCTGGCCTCGGCTGGTGTCGCACTTCAGCCGACGTCATCTCTGCTGGTCTTCGGGTATAAAGGCATCAGCCGACGCCATTTTCCTCAGTGTTTCTTGCCCCAGATGCCAGTTGCCCTCTTGGAAAACTAAATTTTGGGTAAATGCCAATGTTTCCAAAAAAAAGTAGGCAAACACAAAAAATAAGCATGTATGTACATATATACAAACAAATACACCATAAGAGATCCCCCCCCAGCTAGCTATTAGGAGGGTAAATACCCTAGGAATACCACAGAGGGGAAGGAGGGTGGAAATCTGACTGCAGATGCTATCCTGTTCGGACATCTACATTTATGGTAGGTACAAAACTGTACTATGTCCTTCAAGGATGCATCTGCAGTCATAACAAATGGGTAGAATACCATAGCCAAACTAGGGAGGAGGAAGAAGAATTATGGTGTAGTTAGGATCCCTTGCAATACAGCAGTGGCAAACCCTGCTCGGGATCTAGAGTATAGAGGTAAGTTATAATGCTTGGCAAATGTATGCACGGAGGTCCAAGTAGCTGCCTCAATAATGTCCTTGGTTGCCACTCCTCGTAAGAAAGCTGTGGTAGTGGCTGTAGCCCTTGTAGAGTGAGGTCTTATGTTCTGTGGAATTGGTTTTCCATGGTAGGAGTAACAGAATCTGATGCAATTTCCTATCCACTTGGAAATTGTCTGTTTGGAAATTGCTTTTCCTTCCCTTCCTGTTGCATAGGCCACTAGAGGCTGGTCAGTTTTTCTATTGCCCTTGGTTCTGTCCAGGTAGTAGCACAACTGTCTATGTACATCCAAGGTATGCAGCAGTCTTTCCCCCCTGTTCTGTGGATTGGGAAAGAAGGTAGGTAGGTGGATTGCCTGGTTTAGAGACATTCTGGATACCACCTTAGGCATAAATGTAGGATTAGTTCTCATGGATACTCTATCTGGATGGAAGATTAGGAAGGGTTGTACTGTCATTAAGGCCTGTAGTTCCGAAACCCTTCTTGCTGAAGTAATTGCCAGTAGGAAAGCAGTTTTCCAGGATAGGTGTTGAAGATCTGCTGTTGCTGCTGGTTCGAATGGAGGGAGTGTCAATTTTTCTAGCACAAAGTTCAAGTCCCATGCTGGTAATGGTGGTTTCCTAGGAGGTTTTACATTCTTGATTCCTCTGAGGAACTGCCTGAGTAGAGGATGTGAGAAGACAGGGGATCAAGCTGTATTCTGCAGAAATAGCTGATGCATGTATCTTGATGGAGGAATAGGACAGGCCTGTATGGAGAAGCTCTGCCAAATACTCCAGGATGTTGGCAATATCTATCTTTGACACATCTTTTCCTCTTTCAGTGCTCCAAATGACAAACCTTTTCCATTTCCCTGCATAGTTCCTTCTTGTAGAAGGTCTGCCGCCTCCAGGATAATGTCTTTAACCCTTTGGGATAAATCTGGGTTAGTTGCTGTTATGTAATGTTCCAGGCAGTTAGTTGCAGAGTTTTTAGATTTGGATGCATGATGTTGTAGTCGTTCTGAGTTAACATCAAAGGCATCAGGGGTAGTGTCCACGTTCTCCCCGTGACATGCTCCTCAGCAATGGATACCAGTGTTGTCTTGGCCAATTTGGAGCTATCAGAATTATCCTTGGACGCTCCTCTTTGATTTTCAGTAGTATCTTGTGCATCAAAGGAAGAGGTGGGAATGCATATGCTGTCAGGCCTTTCCAACTGAAGGATAGAGAGTCCACCTTCCAAGCAAGTGGGTGGTATGTCCTTGTGCAGAATTTCTTGAGCTGGTGATTGAGTGGGGATGCGAATAGGTCTATTTGTGGCATTCCCCATTTCTGTGTGATGGCCTTGAAGATGTCCGGGTGTAGCATCCATTCGTGAGCATCCGAGGTAGTTCTGCTTAACATGTCTTCTAGGGTGTTTTCTTTTCCCGGTACAAATATTGCCTGTAACTGAATGTTGTAGCTCAGAGCCATATTCCATAGGTCCAGAGTCATTCGGCATAGGGGGTATGAATGAGTGCCTCCTTGTTTGTTGATGTACCACATGACTGTGGTGTTGTCTGTCCTTATCATCAAATGGCCTTCTTTGAGGAATGGTTTGAAATTCTGGATTGCTAGTTTTACTGCCAGCATTTCTTTTTGATTTATGTGCAGGTGCAGTTGATCTGGGGTCCATAATCCTTGTATGCATTTGTCCAGCATGTGGGCCCCCCAACCTAGGTCTGAGGCGTCCGTTGTGATGGTTTGGCTTGCTTGAAAGTTGTGGAAGGGCAAGCCTGGGTTTGACTGGCATGCTTGAGCCCACCATAGGAACTCTTGTTTCAGGCATGGGATTAGTGGTATTTCGGTTTCTAAGTTGTGCCTGTGTTGAGACCATAAATTCTTTAGGTGCCACTGTAGTTTTCTCATATGCAGTCTGGCATGGGGGACCAGGATTATGCATGATGCCATGAAGCCCAAGGCCTGCAGTACTTTCCTTGCTGTTAGTTTGTTCTGCTTTGTTAATGCCAAGAAGTAATGAGGGAGTTGTTCTCGTTTTTCTGCAGTTAGGAATGCCATTTGTTTTACTGTGTCCAATTCTGCACCCAAGAATGTTTTTGTTTGGGATGGTATTAGTCTTGACTTTTTTAAATTGACTGTGTATCCCAGGGCTTGTAGTAAGCAAATGACTCTTTGTAAGTCTTTTGTCAGTTTGCTTTTGTTGTCCGCTTGTATCAGGCAGTCGTCCAGGTATGGATAAATTTGGATTCCCTGTAGCCTGCAATGAGCGATTACTGATGCCAGGCATTTTGTGAATACTCTGGGCGCAGTAGATAAGCCAAAGGGCAATGCTGAGAATTGATAATGCTCTGATCCTGCAAGAAATCTGAGGTATCTTCTGCAATTTGGTCGTATGGGGACGTGCAGGTATGCCTCCTTGAGATCTAGAGTTACCAGCCAACACTCCTTGCCCAGCATGGGAAGAAGTTGCTGTAGGGTCAGCATTTTGAATTTTGGGACAATGATGAATGTGTTTAAGGCGGACAGGTCGAGAATAGGTCTCCAACTTTTCTCTTTTCTTGGTACTAGGAAGAGTCTGGAGTAGAATCCTTTGCCCTGTTCTGTTGGTGGTACTCTTTCCACAGCTCTCATCTTTGTTAATTGAGTTATCTGCTTTAGAGCTTCTGTTTTCTGATTTGGAGGTAGGTTTGGCATTCCTCTTTTTACTGGTAAGGTGTGGAAGTGAAACCTGTAGCCTTGGTCTATGGTCTGCAAAATCCACTTGTCTTTTGTGATATAGTGCCAATTTTTTGAAAATAAGGCTAACTTTCCACCTAAGGGTGCTGCTATTTGTTCCCTGGTAGGCGGTGTCAGAGCCAAGTCACTGTGATTGTCCTGTTGCAGTGGCAGTGGTTGTGTCTGTGCCTCGCTGGTTATTGCTTTGCCACTGGCGTCCTCTGTAGGCACCTCCTCTGGATTGATTTCTGCCTCTGGAACGTCTATTCCTGCCTCTCTGAGATTTAGAGGAGTCTGGGAAGGACCAATTTTTGGAAGGCCAGTTCCTGCTAAACCTTGGGGGCTGAACCTGTAAGAAATCTTTAACTGTTTGTACAGATGTTGCCTTCTCTTCCATTTTCTTCATTACTTGCTGAGCAGGAGAACCAAATAGACTGGCCTTATCCATAGGAGCATCTAACAGCTTTGCTTTAACATGATCCGGCAAGACCTGTTCTTTCAACCATGCATGCCTTCTTATAACTGTGCCAGTCATGGCTGATCTAAATGAAGCCTCCAGTGCATCATAGCCACATTTTAAAGAATGGTTACTAACCTGCTGAATGTTATTCACCATTTCTAAAACATATTTCTTATCTAAGGAGTCATCAGAGGACAGTTTCTTAGTTAACTGATCAAGCATAAACTCTTGGTATTGGATCATATGAAACTGACAGTTCAAAGCTCTAGCTGAAAGAGTAGCAGAGGTGTAAACTTTTTACCCCATCTCTAAGGACCTGGATTCCCTTTCAGAAGGGAGAGGGTTTTTGCTGAGGTCGAAGCTACTGCCTTAGGCCCCTGGGAGATAGTCTCAGGATCTGCAACTGGGGCCTTGTATAGGTGGTGATGAGTGTCCGGTACCCTGTAAAACCTATCTGGTTTGGCAGGGGCTGGAGGTAAAGTATCAGGAGCAGTGCAAACATCATTAAATGCATCATCCACAACAGGCAGAACTGGAGGTATAGCTAAGGGCCTATGTTGCGGTAAGTGTAGAAAGGTCCTAAGCCTTTTTCTTGAATCTGAGAAATCTTGTCCCTGCCATTGGAATTGCTCTCTCATGGCATGTAAGGTTTCTCCAAAGGAAAATTCCTCTGGTGGAGAGGCAGATGGAATAGATTCTTCAGCATCGGAATCTTCATAAGTAGAAAAAGGAGCCTCTGGATGGTCTGTAATGTCTGAATCATCAGAAGAATCATCTGAGGACACTGGCTCTGGGGCTCTGCTCTAGGTCTCTTTTCTGGAGGCTGAGAGGCCCTGTCTGGGTGAGATTGGGATCCCCTTATTAAAGAGATGAGATCCTCTGCCAGAGTAAGCATTTGAGAACTGGAACTGGGCCTGTGTGAGGGGGGCTTAACAGGCACTGATTTAGCAGTTTTGGCTGCTTTAGCCCTGGCAAAGGCCTTAAAAGACATGGCTGCAGGAGGCCTAGCAGCACCACGTGCTGGGGTAGAGACATCCAAAGGGATGGTGTCTGATAATTCTATAGGAACCACATTAGTAGGCAAAACTTCAGAGGCCGATTCAACTAGGGTAGCAGGAGCCTCGGTAGTAGTCATGGATTCGGCTGAAGATTGACCCGTTTGCTCAGTTTCGGACGAAACCGAGACACTCGCGGTTTGCTTAACCGTAGTTTCGCCCGAAACCGCGGACCGCGAGTGTCGGTCTTTTTCTTTGCGTTTTTTAACAATTTGAGAAGTCGGAGGATCCGACGGCATAATGTACGCAAAATCTGAGCCGAAAAACTATTCAGCAAACTCCGACCGACGCCTAAGCGTTCGTCGGTTGAAGGAAGCACAGGCTAAACAGGCTGCTACGTCGTGGTCTGGGCCTAAACAAGGTAAGCAGTAAGAGTGGAAATCTTTATGAGGTATTTGTTTCCCACAAGTTAAACAGTTATTTACTTTTTCTGACATCGGCTGAGGCAAGAAAGAGTCCCCAACGGGGTACTTAGCTTTTTAGAAGTCTTCGAAGTAGCAGTAATCTCTGGATCTGACCGACCGGCACTTGCGAACACCTTCTGCTTCGGGCGCCACGCGGCAAGAAAGACTGAGGAAAATGGCGTCGGCTGATGCCTTTATACCCGAAGACCAGCAGAGATGACGTCTGGTGAAGTGCGACACCAGCCGAGGCCAGACCCAGACTTTGGAATCCGGCCGACCGAAGGGCTGCCTGACGACAGGACAACCCATTTGTTATGACTGCAGATGCATCCTTGAAGGACATCTCCACTTTACTTGACCCTCATCTAACCACTAATAGATTATAATCCACCCTTTTGTATGAATCTCACCAGACACCTGCAGCAGCTGGAGAGACCTCAGAGCTTTCTCACTAAGAAAATACAGGGACACCAAACCATGACATATACAGACAGGCTGAAAGCCCTTCCACTTTACTGTATATCTTATAGGCTGCTGAGAGGTGACTTTTGCCTGGCCTATAGGGCAATCTCCAACTGCCCTAATGGAAATACTACACATCTGCAAGTCAAATAGCCCAACAGTCCCTTGCTCTAAGGATCTCAAGCTAGCTTATGACATTAACAGAACATGCAGGAGAGACAGATATGTCTCCCACAGACTGCCGCTTCTCTCAAACAGACTTCCTATTCACATAAAAAACAGCTCCTCATTGACCCTATTCAAACGCAACCTAGATAATTGGATAGGAGACCGCAAATTCACCCCTGGAGTGGCACTCATGTCCCTCATGGACAGTGGTAGCTGGTGATAATCACAGACTCACTCTGTTCATAAATTTGTTTTGTGAACTACCCAAAAAGAACAAATGGGGATACTTGGGATTAACATGGCTGGGCTTGTAAAGTCTCTAGGATCGTTAGCCTAGTAACTTCCTATGAACCTATTAAACAAAGCTAACCATGGGTAAATCCTGATATACCTATACACAGGAACAGATTTTTGCCATTATACAATTACATTATTTAAGAAAAAAATTGCTTACTTTTCTTAATGTTTTTGTTTAACAGCACTCCAGTCTTCTGCATTCTCTTCCTTAGACTGATGTACTATGTATGTGTATGGCACTTGGTGCATAAGGAGTGACAGAGAAAACAGAATCTCCATTGCTGTCTTTTTTTAAACAGTTTAAAAAAAGTTTTTATGAAGGACACTGTAAAAATATAACAAAAATCAAGTATGTTTTATGTTTCCTCAGTTTTGCAAAACTTACCTGAATTTTCATGTATTTTGCTCTGTCCCTCAGCATATACCAATAAAAAGTATGGTTAGTCAATAGTATTTCAGTTGCTGGACATTTTTCTTTTGGTATATGCTTGATTTGCAGAAGGCATGCTAGTTGGATTATCAAATCAGTGTGCTCGTTTTTGAATAGTAATGAGCCTTTATTGCATAATTTCATTTTAATCGCAGAGTTTGAAATATGCAACAGACATTAAAGAATAATAAATATTAAGTTGGACTTTGAACCCAGGACCCTGAATCTATTACTGTTTGTCTCTGTAGATAGTAGACCAACAAAGGATGGAGTAGGCATTTTATTATTTATTTAAATAAACCTGTTTTCCTCTAAGAAACACTAGCATTTTCTTTTGTCATAAAGGTAAGATACATACACAACAAAACTGGAGTTTATCAGGAACTATAACTTAAAACAGAAAATTAAATGAAATAAAGATCTCTGACTGACTGAGAGTTGAACACAGAATCTTCTGTGTACTATTCCAATACCTCTAAATAATGGGACATCAGAGATGCTAAGACTAGTTAAGGTGAACAAGGTCAGATTAATAAGATAGTGATAATTAGGAAAGTATATGAAACCATCTTCATACACTGAAACTGAAACTGTTTTGATGAAAAAATACCTGCACAGGTTTCAGCTCGAGTTACTACTATCAAGGCTGTAGCATATGTATCGAAATGGCAATGCCCACATTTTTGCAGTGACAGACCGGTATCTTCTTAAGTCATCTGGATATGCTTATTTTGTGGCATGCATAATTAAAGATTTATTCTATAACCACCATTTTAATTTTCTGATTTTTGTTCAGGTTTTTAAGGATGGTAAAGATCTGAAACTTCTTGTATATTAGAACAGGGTTCAGAAGTTCGAGTCTTATCTCAGATAACTGGTGAGCTTATGAAGTTAAAAAACATGAATAAAATCAGATCACTAACACTGTGTTTTACAATTAGACATTGCTAATGAGTCCTTTTTTCTGAGAGATGATCTTAGAGTGATGGATACATACATTACAACAAGATGGATAACATATGTTTTAAAATGTCCATTTATTCACAAGAGTCTTTGGTCAACTTCACTTTCCATAAAACATCCAGCATACGCTTCTCTTCGTCTTCAAGCACTGTACCTTCCCTCATTTCCCATCTGAAAAAGAAAAAAAAATCACATGGTAAAATCTTGTCACAATGTAGGCAGCTAGATATTCATAACCTAAAGGCCTTATTATGTTATGATTGTGAAATGCACTCTGCATTTGACCCAGACTGAAATATCTGCAGTTAAGTCTGCAGAGGAATGAAATACTTTTCATACCTCTACTCTAGTTATCTGCAGAATAAGTGATCTGAATCTGTGGAATACAACTGGTTTATGAATGTGACCTGACCCCTGACTTGCCAAATATATTCTTCCTGTTGATAATGAAGTTCTTTCTACATGGCATGAGTCATACTATTTGCATCATCTAAACCTCTGGGTGGTACCCCAGAGACTAAATTTGAGAAAGTGAAAATTCAGACTCTGTAAAGTGTTGATGCGCCAAATGATCTCTTACGCAGCAGCAACAGTAGAGCTACCACCACTGAACAGCAAAAGATATGCCAGACTAAGTGAAGGGTGTGCATGGCCTAAGAAACTGAACTCTATTAACTCATTCACTACAATTGTAAATGAAACTGTGTAAAAACAGTAAAATTCAAAGTAAACAAATTTATGAAAAATGAAATCCTCGTGTAAAATGTAATACTGTGCATCTATATAGCACTGTATTTTTATTTCCTCAGTCAAATAGGTTATTCTGTGTTTAGCTGAACAATGGTGACACATAATTCACATTCTTGTTCCTCTAATATATATATTAATCAACATGTCAAAGTGCCCAAAATCCTCACATCACCATTAGAACTTATGAACACTAAAACTTCCATAGCCCTGCAAAATTATCAAAATAATTACTCTCACAAAATATTTTGATACCCAAGATAATTACAAAGAATTACTAAATACTCAACTAGAAAGTCTGAGGAAACCACCAGACTCCAAATGCATGTGAAAAACACAACAAAAAAGGTAGTCCATTTTGTCTGCTTAACTTCTCTAAATTCATGAACATTTAGGGATGAGTATATGTAGAGAAGTGAAAATAAAAAGGCACTAGCCATTAACATGCATCTGCTATGTGGTTCATAGTAGGGCTATCTGGTAAGATGATACAGTAGACACACACAGAAAAACAGAAAGGAAGGGACCTAGGCAGCATGCAGGAGAATCACCAAGAAAAACAGAAAGGAAGGGACTTGGGCAGCATACAGGAGAAATGCCCAGAAAACTAGTAAAGAAGGGACCTTTGCAGTATATGGGAGAATTGCCCCCCCCCAAAAAAAAACAGAAAAGAAGGGACCTATGGGAGAATTGCCCCCCCCCCCCAAAAAAAAAAAAAAGAAAAGAAGGGACCTGGGCAGAAATGCCCAGAAAATCAGCAAGGGACTGGTTAGCCTATTAACATTACAACTGTACTTGTTTAACATAAACGTGATTTCCTTACAGCATAATTTTGCTTTTCAAGTGTGGATTGTCACAGCCACAGAACATGTCTATGATTCTGGTGACCCTCATTTCAGCAGCAGCCTGACTCTATAAGGATGGCCAGGGAAGGCAGTAAATTAAAAGGTCTAACTGGCTTGCCCTCTCATGCACTGAAGACATAGGCAGCTGAGGGATCCAAATTATGCTGATGGAGATGGGCTGGGGGGAGTAGTAGACAATTTACAAAGAATGGAGGAAACAGCCTTCATAAGTGGAATGCGGGCTTATCAAGTGTCAGCCAAACTGGAATTAACTATGACTCCCAAGATGGAGTGGGGTTGAGTCAGAAGCATAGCTGGTTCAAGCAGCACCTTGGGCTGCTACTATGAATTCCCTCCCCCAGTTCTTCAAGTGGAGAGCAAAAGAAAACACTTCACTGTAATAAGCCGATTGATACATTGTAAGCGATTGGCTTATTACAGTTTGATCTATGCACCCCCAGCTCTTCCACTGAAGAGCAGGAAAAAAATGGACATTCCTTTTACTGGCAAACCAACCAGGTGGCCAGATGCATTATATGGCCCCTCTTCCTGCCCCAGCCATTCAGGTCCCATTTCTGTGTCCTGCCTCCAATCCTCCCCCAACAAATTTTGTTAAAAAAATTTTTTAAACTGTAGCAAACAGTTGCTACAGTTTATATCATGCCTGCATGGTGCACTATAGTACTCATGTTTTGGTTAAAAAAATGTCTTCTTTTTAAAACTGTAGAAAACTGCTTGGTACAAATGTAGCAAACAGCTGCTATAGTTTATACCCTACCTGCATGGTGAGCTAGAGTGTTCAGGCTTTAGTTAAGTAAAATTATTCTTTCTAAACTGTATTAAACTGCTTCCTATAAACTGTAGCAACTATTTGCTACATTTTGCTTTTAAACTGTAGCAAACCACTTGCTTCAATATAGCAGGCAGTTGTTACAGTTTAGACATACACAGAGTGCTACAGGCTCAGGTCTGACTGCAAATGGAATACCAGCTTTTAAAAGCTGGTATTGCATTAAAGAAAGATCAGGATCAGCTGATCATGACTTCAACCCTTTGTGCCCAGGGCAATTGCTCCCCTTACTCCACCCTATTGACACTACTGGGTTGAGGATTGAAACAAATCACTATACTTGCACTATGGTGTGGATGGAACCTTCTTCTACAGAGCTCTCAGGAAAGAAAAAATGAAGTAATGGATCATAGGAGGTTCCAGTTATCCTAGAACATGAGGATGGGCCAAAATATGCAAAACAATTCTACCTCCAATACCAAAGGCACTGTATGAATCAAGAAGAAATTAAAGTATGGAAAATCTATGGCAATCAAAATATGAGCAAATACCTAACAGGAGGTGTGCCTAGAAACTTTTAGGATTTTTTGTGACTAGTTTGACCATGGTACAAAACCTTCTTCTCATTTTTCTGCCCCACCAAAAGCATTTCCACACCATGGTGTCAATTTTCACGGATGCAGTACATGCCAGAATGCAATCACTCTCTCCATAAGGTGGTGATGCATCATTTTAGATTTAAACTCCCTGCCTTGGATCATGCAATTATGACTTATCCTCCTCTTCCTTTATAAAACACTGAAAAACCTCAAAAAGCACTTAGCAGCTATCGAATGGTTTCTCATTATCAACTTACAAAACACCAACTCATCTGCCAAAGCTCTTACAAATATCTTCAAGACAAATTCTTTCCTATTACAAAGCTCCTTGTCATATACAATAAAAAAGCCCTGGCTAACCACTGAAATGAAAGCTCTGCTCAAACTTAGAGACAACCTGTGAGTTTCATGGAGTTGAAAAAAATCGAACTGCCTTTACCTAAACATCTAAGTTTATATAACCTAGCTAAAGAAGCCATACACAGAAACAAAAACAACTATTTCAAACACAAATAACTTGTGCTGCTAGGCAAACCCAAACATGTGTAGTAGGAAGTACATCTTCTCATAGGCTGGAAATCCACAGATCCCACCAACTTCTATCACAATCCAGACCTCTGAAGGTTAACTCTCATCCTCTGACTTTCTCAAGGATTTCAGCGACCTCCCAAATACACAACCTCTACCTCTCCCCCAACTCACCCAACACCTCACCGTTTACACCCCTCTTCATTTTTTTAAGAAAAACGCTCACAAAGACCTTGAGCACCTCCTAGAAAATATATCTCTGGATGCACCCGCTGATGCAGACAAGATACTCCCCTGGTTTATCTCACTCTGCATAGACTTCCTTACCACACTTATAACCAGAAAACAAGAAAACAAGAAACCACGGACTTGACTGAAGAAAGGTTTAATTCGAAAAAATAAATAAACAAATATCACAAAAAAGCTCTATGAAACTGAAAATCAAATAAGCGCTTTCGTTTGGCGTTTGCCAAACTTTTTCAAACTGTTACCACATCACTTCCTGTAAGCTAACAGTTAGCTTACAGGAAATGATGTGGTAAGAGTTTGAAAAAGTTTGGCAAATGCCAAACGAAAGCGCTTATTTGATTTTCAGCTTCATAGAGCTTTTTTGTGATATTTGTTTATTTATTTTTTCGAATTAAACATTTCTTCAGTCAAGTCCGTGGTTTCTTGTTTTCTGGTAATAAGTTTGTTGTTGCTCTTATTGTCTTACCACACTTATAACTTCTGCCAGACATATGTAAAACAGTTTTTAGCAAACCTCTTCCCAAACAGCCTCAGCCAGAGAAGGCTTCCTACTTCCTTCCTATCTCCACTATCCCTACACTTGGGAAATATTTGAATAACAAATCTATAACCAACTGTCTACTTACATCCAACAGTACAATCTCCCACTCTTAAACAGCATGGATTCTGAACTGGTCAGATCACAATGACAGCACTATGGCATTTACAGATGAGGTCTTTCACAGTATGGATGAAGGAAACCTTTCAGGAGCATTCTTCAGTGACCTTACCGATGCTTTTGATCTTATTAATCACCTCCTCCTCCCCTTCACTCCCACCAAGAAATCACAACTGGCTCCAACACTGTCATCTAGTTCCAAAATTTGATAACATCTAGGCAACCTTCATCATAATCAACCCACCTTTCTCCCATTTTAAACAATGGGTCAGAGTGTTGTATCACTTGTAGCTCTCTCTCCCTATTCAGTGCCAATCTCCTGCCTTCTTCGACACTCACGCCTGACTGTCGTAGGATTTCTCTCACACAATCCAGTACCTCCACAGCCTCGAAAATTGATAGTCAGGGACCTGTGATCATATGTGGACAAGAATCTGTCCTTTGATCCACAAGTATTCATTACTGTAAGAAGGTCCTTTTTCATTGTGCAGCTTATTAGTAAGGGTATCATATTTATAGTAGGTCCTGGGATCTGATCATTCCACTGTACTCAGGACTTATTAGGCGGATCACTGAGTGCAATGCCTCCCTCAATATATATTTGTCCAAGTAGTTAACATAATTTGAATAACAGTAACGTTTTCTCTCCAAGAAAATCAAGGTGCTAAGTCACTCGCCATCTTGTCCCTTTTGGATGTTTACAGCTTCAGTCCTATGATGAATATGACTGATTTACAGTCTGATTTGATGAGGGAGGGAGTTACAACTGGTGGTGAACAGAGCTATCCCATATTGGTGAGGACCAAGTACAGGATTTTGTCTCCCCTAGTTGGGGTACTGATTAACTATTCCAGAGGGTTTGTATTTATGAAGTCCAGAAATCCCTGGGCATACATGTTAGGGGATGTACAAGTCTCCAAGTTGATGAAGGGTTAGTTGAAGTCCACTAGGAGAATGGTGTTTGGATTAACACACAAGCACTCCATACAAGTCAGGTAGGAGGTATGGGAGACATGGGTGGGTTCCTACAGTTAGTTATGATGTAATAAGGGGATTTGTTAATGGTAAATTGGACATGGAGAAGTTCCTGGTCTTTATTCAGTCTAATGAGCCTAGAGGTGACAGCTTGCTTTACAAATACAGAAACACTGCCACCTCTGGTGCCTTCACCTAGTGAGATGGGTCTGAACAATTCGTGGGTGTCTAACCCTGCATTGATGGGGTGCTCTCAGTGGTCTTGAAGTCTCCTAGCAGAATAATCTCAGCACTACAGTTATGCTGAAACTATTTTGGCAGGTAATTTAAAGCTTTTGTGTCAGATTTTGGATGTAGGTATATACAGGCAATGTTAAGTAGTTTATTGTCTGACACTGTAACATACACTATTACTCATTTACTGACATAGACGTTGTGGTTGATGGGATGCAGTGAGGCAGAGACTGTGTTTTTCACCAGGACTGAGACACCCCCTACTCTTTGGGTTGTGGTGGTTTTGTTTAAATATATTATACTTAAGGATATTTAGTTCAGAATTGAGAATGTGAGGTTTTAGCCAAGTCTATGAGATGGTTTGCATATCAGCAATAAGAATCTGAAGTTACATGATAAGATGATAATGATGTTTTTTTTTTTTAATTTCCACATTCCAGCCATTTTGCCTGTCACCAAATTTCAAAAATAGAGGAGCACAAAAATCTGTTGCTATGTCAGTGACCAGATTCATTTAGGAATAGCAAGGGAAATGGAACTTGAAAGATGTGCGATTTTTAACATTTTCTGAGACACAGCAACCTGGAGTTACTATTCTCGGAATTCAGAGGGGGCTTTGCCTTCCCAGAAAGAAAACACCTCTCACGCAAGTTCCATTTTGGACAGAGAGTTCAGATACATGGGTTTTAGTGGATGTTTTGCTGATTAAGAATATTAGACCCAGTAAATATTTCATTTTGAATACTCATATTACCATAAGATAGGCAAAGGAGACAGAGGAGAGAAGAATATGGCCTGCTAGCACTGTTTTCATGTACTCAAAAAAGAGTACACCTATTCCTGATTAACAAAAGAAAGAATGCTCCAGCAAGTCTTGTGTGCAGGTAAAACTTCTGGATTACTTAATTTGCAAAGAAAGAACGAATTCTGATATACTAAAGGTTCTACAGGGAGGTGAAAATACAGTTGTGTAAGCTGAACTTGCCATAACAGTAGATGTTCAGATGATGACTGCTGCAGTAGCCTTAGTTATACGAGTTACATCCTGCCAAGGACATAACAGCCAGTCAGCTTCCAAAGCTTCGGAGCCCCTTCCACGCATCCAAACTGTCAAACAGTTTGAACTGAGCTGACGAAGCCCTTCAGAGCTTTCCTGTCAGCAGAAAGAGAGAGGGAGGCTGATCTGCAAAAGGACAAGGCTAGGAATAACAAAAAATAAATGTTCACACCCTGGCATAAAAAAATACACAAAAAAATAAGGGGGGGTATAGGGAGGGAGTGGATACTACAGAAGTGATCATTCAAACATCTACTCTTATGGTAAGTTCAACTTACACAACTGCACTACGTTCTTCATATTGATCACTGCTGCAGTAGCCTTAGCTATATGGGTAGATTACCACAGCTAACTATATTTGGAAGATGGAGAGAGAAGGGTCCAGGGGCCCCTGGAAAATGTTCCTACCAAAGCTTGATCTAGACCTAGACAAGAAAACAAGCTTATACTGCTTTGTAAAAGTATGTCTAGAGGACTAAGTAGAAGCATCTAGAATACTTTTAGAATCCGATCCTTTCCAAAAAGCCGTAGATAAATTCAAGGCCCTGGTAGAGTGGGCCTTGACCCGGCCTGGAATAAATCTGTCATGGTGAGTATAACAAAACATTTGGAAATAGTCTGTCTTGACACCAGTTCCCCCTTCTTTTTATCTTCACAAGAAATAAACAACTGATCCGATAATCTGAAAAATTTAGTTCTGTCAAGATAGTACCTGAGTTGTCTGTGGACATCCAAGGTATGAAGTATCCTTTATCCCTCATTTTTAGGTTCAGGAACAAAAATGAGGAGATGGACAGTTTGCCTTAAAGTAAACTGGGATACCACTTTATCCATACAAGAAGGATTAATTCTCAAAGAAACCCTGACACCATAAGAGCTTGCTACTCAGATACCTTTCTTGCAGAGGTCAGAGCAATCAATAAAACTGTTTTCCATGCTAAGAGCTTCAAGTCAGCCAAATTATCTGGTTCAAATGGAGCAAGTTTTAGTTTCTCTAACACAAAATTAAGCTCTTAAGGAGAGGCCACTAGTTTACTTGGAGGTCTCTTATGCAAAACCCCTTTCAAGAACATTTTGACATGTGACTGACTTGGAGGATCCATGGAAAGACATGCTGAAATGGACAATAAATGAAGCCTGACAGAGGAATAAGAAAGGTTATAGGATAGTAACTCATCCAGACATTGTAAAACCAGAGAACAGCTAGCCTGAATGGGTGCTTATGTTGTTAGCACCAACTAGAAAACCTTTTCCATTTGCTATTACCACATTTTCTAGTAGCAGGCTTTTTTGCCTTCATTAGTACCTGCTGCATATCCTTAGAAAACAAGTCCCTAAAAGGAATTAAGACCCTATTATTCAGGCAGTCAACTGAAGATGACTAATGTTGGGGGTGTATCAAAATCCCCTGCTGTTGTGAGAGTAGATCTATTTTGTGAGGCAGGTTGTGGCAATTACTCTTGGCCATTTCAAAAGAAGGGAGAACCATGGTTGCTCAGGCTAGAAGGGAGTCACCAAAATGATCTTGGGGGATTCCTTCTGAATATTCAGAAATACCCAGGATATCACTGGAAAAGGTGAAAAGGTATAAAGGAACATTCCAGTCCAAAGAAAAGAAAAGGCATCTGTCTTCAAGGCCTTATTGCATGGAGTCCTGGAAAAGAAGTGTGCCAGCTGATTGTTTAGACAAAGGAGGCAAAGAGGTCTACTTGAGGAACTCCATGCAGACAGATCAAATTTTGGAAAAATCTCCCAGGTCTAGTTTCCATTCATGAGGGTCTGCTCTGGTCCTGCTCATTTTGTCTGCCAAACAATTTTGCTTTGACAGAATGTAGGAAGTCTGTAGAGTAAGATTTTGCTGTAAAAATATATATCAAGATAATATGGCTTCCATGCAAAGGGGGTATGACCTGGTTCCCCCTTGACTGTTGTTGTACCACATCACTGTGGTATTGTCTTTAAAGACTTGAAGAGGTTCCAGTGACCAAAGATACTTCAGAGAATTGAGTGTCTGGATCAGGGCAAGCATTTCCTTGAGATTTATGTGCTTGCACCTTTCCTTGATGTCACACTCCACCTGCACTTTTATCTCACCTGAAACTGCTCCCCAAGCAAAGTCTGAAGCATACGTGGTGACTGACTACTTTGGAGCAGTGAGGGAAAAGGGGAGACCTTGATTTAAGGATATATCTTGTCTCCACCAGGTGATTTCATAGGTTCATAGGTAAGTACTAGGCTATCGGCTCTAGGGCCTATACAAGCCTAGCCATAACGATTCCCTGGCTATTGCTTCCCACAAATATTTACTTTCCTGGACCCCTGTCTAGCAGGACTATTGATGTGATCCCCAGGGTGAATTTCCTATCTCCCATCCAGTCATCAAGGTTCCTCTTGAAGAGGGCCATTGAGGCACTCTGCTTGACATGTATGGGCAGCCAATTCCAAAGTATGGGGAGTCTTTGGGTCAGGAACCTATCCCTCCAGCATGTTCTATTCATTGTGATGACAAGTTTAAGATCCCTGGAGTGTGTGGCTCGGAGGGATTGGGATTTCTTTAAGTGTAGCATGTCCAACAACTCTGGGTTTGACATGTCCTTGTATGTTAGGCAGAGATCGCCTCTGAGTAGGTGATATGCGACACAGTACAGCTGGAGTTTCTTTAGACAGTCAGCATAAGGCATCTGCTTTAGGCCTGTGATTCTTTTTGTGAGGTATTTCTGCGACCCTTCTAGTTGTTGCAGATGTCTTGTGAGGTACATACCATACATTCTATAATGGGTCTAATGAGGAATGAGTACAGAGGGACAATGACCTCCTTTTCTCTGGATGAAAAGCCCTTAGTGATGAAGTGTGCCATGGAGAAGGATTTTCTAACTGTTGTGGCTATGTGGTTATCAAAGGTGAGACCTGTGTTCCTAGGTCTCTTATCACACTTTCGGTGTTTAGTGTACTGCCACCTATGTGGTAGTTCACAGGTACGTGTTTTTCCCAAAGGGGACAATTATACATTTTTTGGCATTTAGCTTGAGCCCATGGCTCTGACACCAAGCTTCTGTTACTGTAAGTCCCTTTTGTAGTATACCCACATCATTTAGGGATTCAATAATGGCTCCCAGCTTTCAGTCATCTGCGAACTTTGTAAGCCAGAGTCCCTTAGTGTTGGCCTGTACTTCAGAGAAGCAAATGGGAAACAAGAGTGGTCCCAAGACAAAACCCTACGGTACACCACTTGTCTGGAGCTGGATTTGGAGTTGGCTACTTTTACAGTGTATGTTTTGTCAGTAAGCCAATTTGCAACCCATCGAGTGATGTAGGGATTAATGCCCAGCTTAGTAAGTTTATCTATGATTCCAGAGTAGGGGACAGTATCAAAAACTTTGGCAAGGTCCAAGTAGGCTGTGTGAACCACCTTACCCTCGTCCATGGCTCTGGAGACTGATTCGAAGAAGTCGATCAGGTTCAGGAGGCAAGATCACTTCTGATAAACCTCAGTACTGAGATCTTGAAAAGATAAAGGGTGTTTATGCTGGGACCAAAGAGATTTCATTCACCACTGTATCTTTCTCATGTGGAGTCTTGTCACAAGTATCATGAGAATCACAGATGCCATGAGACCAAAAATCTGGAGTTATTCCCTCACAGTGACGTTAATATGAGTGGAAAAACTTAGAAATAGATCTAAATAAAGATCTATTTTTTTCCTGTGGAAGAAAAGTTCTTTAAACTGAAGTATACTGTTGACATCCCAGGAACACAATCCTGTGTAAGGGAGTCAAGAAATACTTTTGAATGTTTTCTTGGAATCTCAGCTTGTGCAAGAGATCTCTCACCCAAGAGAGAGATTCCTAACATTTTGAAAAAGACTCTGCAGAGACAAGCAAATCATCTAAATACAGAAAAATGTGGATATCTTGTAGCCTGTAATGAACTACAACTGTATCTATACACTTTGTGAAAACTCTTGGTGCTGTGGATAATTGAAAGAGTAAGGCAGAGAACTGATAGTGTGATCCAAACACACAAAATCTTAAGAAATGTCCCTATCAATCCAATAAGCCACACTGATTCTTATTTCCCAGATTCGGGAATAAAGGTAAACTATACACTGAAATATTTAGGTATCACCTTTGAACATAGCCTGAAACTATTCATGCAGAATAACTTACTAAAGGTTTGGTCAGACACTTGTCAGGATATCCAAAGATGGGGAAAAATGAAGGCATCTTTCCTTTTGAAAGCAGCAATTATAAAAATGAATATTCTTCCAAGGCTACTATTTCAGCTAAATGTAACAAACGTAATAGTCCAGAAAACCTTTAAGAAATTGAATGTATCTTTAGCTAAATTTATCTAGTATCCTAAATTGGTCACAATTATTTACCAGAAGTGAATGCATCCGAAAGAAAGGGGTGGATTGGGATTAGATGATTTCAATCTACATTATGACATAATATGTGCTAACAGAATTATACAAATTGCTGATTATACTCTCAGGAGTAAAGAATGGTATCCGCTATGGATCAAACTATGGTATAACTATATCAAAAACAGTAAAATTAATCCCAAAGCCCTTCCTTTCTTAAACCAGGAGAGCTTAAAGGATAGCAATTTTCACTTCTCCTTAAAACATAGAATAAGGTTTCAGAAATTGCTGGAAGTTTTAAATCTAACAAGTACTTATATCCTCTTACAGCTATTACATCTGAACCCAAATCTCAGATTTTATTTTATTCAACATTTTATTTACCATTTGTTTACCATGAAAGTCCGACTTGGAATGAGCCAATTTTCAGCGGAGGCCGGGAAGAAATGCTCAAGGTGCATGTCTTTGTAATGTGGGAGGAAACCGGAGCAATTTGAGGAAACCCACATGAACACAGGGAAGACATGCAGACTCCGCACAGAAGGCACCCCATCCAAGAATCGAACTGGAGAACCTTTTGCTGTGAAGTGACAATGCAAACTGCTGCACCACTGCACCATCCAGATTAAATAAAGATATGTTAAATCTGAACAACTATCCACTCATTAAGGAATGTAAAGTTTGGGATATTTACAGGCATAGGAAAAAGCCTTTAGAAGACATAAGGAATGTTCTCAACCTTCCAAAAGGATACATCATAATGCTAAGGCAAATCGGAGAACTGTGTACTTCAATATTCAGTGACTTTGAAGCTAATGAAAAATACTTAAATACATGTATCGCATTATGGAACTTACTAACCTTAAAGAAAAAGATGCTATCTAACAATTATAAGTTAATAGTATCTCTTAAATACCAATCATCATTATTGTATTCAAAATACTGGACTGATAAGTTCAAAGAATGCTCTAAAAACAAAAATCTAATTCTACTGAAGAAACACTAAAAGTAATCCCTTTCAAAAATTCATATATACTCAATTAATGATAACCAATAATGCTTACTTCACTCCAGAAATGCTTAACTTCAATTCAGAGGTCTCTCCAAACTGTCCGTGCTGTTACTCACAAATAAATTTACTCCATATATTCTGGAGCTGCAAATGCACTTAAAATGATGGTGCTTGTTGAGAGTTAGACAACAGAAGATGGGATATCAAAAATCACATTATTAAGGGAATTTGAAAATTTGCATATTACTTCTTAAAAATTACCCACGTTTAACCTACACATTCTAATTACTCTCTTCTCTCTAGTGAAATTGTATATCACCCAGAACTGGCTAGATCAAACCAAACTATCATGGGAGGGTTTCAGAAATATGGCAATAAAGTACTCATCAGCACATAAGTATATAACGAATAACCAAAGTAACCTTCCTGTTTCCTAAAATATTGAAAGATTAGCTGAATGTGGAATGACAAATTATTGTGATTGGTAAATGAAAAAGGGCACAAAAGCACTCACCCTCATGAGCTTAGTGTCACCTCTGTTCTATATACGTATCTGTACTGAAACAGTATGTCAACTGTGACACAATGTTAATTACAAAATAACTGTCTGTAGCACTATTTTGTACATAGTGTATATTAGATGTTATCAGTGTATTTTCGTTGTAAATTCAGTTGTTAAATGATGTACCGAACTATGTCTGAATGCTTCTTAAAAAATAATGATGATTGTACTGTATCTTGCATAATGACTGGCTCTTGTAACATGCATACAATACAAGAGAAGAAGAAAAAATAAAAATATTTGAAAAAAAAATCTTAAGAAATGCCTATAGTCTGGATGAATAGGAATGTGATGATAATCATCATACATCTAGTGTTACCAAAAAGAGGCAACGGGTTGTGAAGTGACATAATTTTGAATCTGGGCACTGTCACAAACAGGTTTAGGAAAGAAAGATCCAGAACTGGTCTCCAAGAGTTTTCTTTCTTGGGACTAGGAACATCCTTGAATAAAGCCCCTTCCCCATGTGGGAAGGAGTGGTTCTATCACTCCTTAGGACAGCATATGACAAAGAACAGGTGGAAATAAAACAGTACAATCTGCAGGGCGAAGAATGACCACCTGGAAAGGAGGAATTTCCTCCCACTGCCATCTGTAACCCTGATGAATGATTTTCAGAACCCATTTGTTTGAAACAATCTGTTGTCAAAGAGAAAAATGGATATCCAGACTTTCTGGAAGAGAAAAAGGGCCAGGGTATGAGGGGGTTACAAGGTCTCTAGAAAAATAATTCAGACTTATTGTAGTGACCTTGGTTTTGGAAGGTTTAAGACTTCTTTTTGGAACCTGCTTGCCACTTTTTCTTAAACATATGTTTACCTGTTTATTCTGGTTTTTTTTTTCTTTTTGCCAAAATTGGATGAAGAGGAAGAAAATCCCTTGGGCAACTTGGAAAGGAGGCCTGAAAAATCTTACAGATTCCCTGGAGCAGCTTGTCCCTTTCATCACACTTTTTGATCACTTCTGCAGCAGAGTAATCAAACACTAAATCTCTATCCATGGGAGAATTTAAAATCTAATTTTTAAAACCATCGGGAAGGTTCTGAGAATACAGCCAAACAAACCTTTTTAAAACCATACCAGTAGCTACAGCCCTGGAAAAAGTATCAGCATGTCGTACACACACACACTGCAAACACAGAGTAATGACCCATGCAATAGGAGAAACTAAGTTATTTAAATCAGATTTTTCTTCACAAGAAGAAACTGTGGATAAAATATCCCTCATACTTTCACAACATGTCAGAATAAACTTTAACATATGAGACTGACAATTTAAAATTCTGAATTTCAAAGTTTCAGAAGTATACACTTTTTCCCCATACCTATCAAAATTTTTCCCATCCTTATTAGAAAGAGTAGGGCTGGCATTAACTAAGTGCTTAGCAGCAGAGGAGTCAATTAAGGATATATCTGCTGGGTCAGGCTTCGGAATAGTGTATCAAAATGTAAAAGAATGAAGAACTTTATACATTCTGTTTGTCGTTTTAGGGACAGCTGGCTGACTATCACAAAAACTGCAGGCAGCAAGACACACATCCTCTAAGGCAGACAGGACAGGAGGAATTGGTGTAGGTTCTAGAAAATCATTCTGTAACAAATTATAGTATGTTTTGAAGGACTGAGAAACCTCAGTGTTCTCTCACTGAAAACAATGGGGCATTATAGCAATAATCTTACAGAAAGAGAAAACCCCACAGGAAGAATCAGAAAGAGTGCGTTCCTCTGAGTCTGAATCATGTATCTGAGTACAATACCCGGACGTCATCCCTGCATCTTCCTGTTCAGAATCTTGAATCACTTCAGGAAAGGAGGCAACCCTCTTTCTTTTACCAGAAACTACTTTACAAGAACTTAGGATTAATAGTCTAAATTAAACCCTGAGCCAGACCCATTAAACTACACCTATCCAAAGAAATTTGAGGAGGCACAGATACATGGTTGGTTTTCTGTTTCTTTTTAACAGGAAAAATGGGGCCAACCATGTTACTAATGCCAGCTGCTGCTTTGCCAGGGATGGGAACAGCATTCTGACATAACAGAAACGTTTCCTTTTCCTTCTTCCAGAACTGATGAGTGGTTTTACCTTGCCCACTGAGGGAACCCTAAGAGCCACAAAGTATGAGACTAACCACTGGTCCATAGTGGCTGTAGGTGATA
This sequence comes from Protopterus annectens, assembly GCF_019279795.1. NCBI lineage: Eukaryota > Metazoa > Chordata > Ceratodontiformes > Protopteridae > Protopterus > Protopterus annectens. The sequence continues at coordinate 745,816,716 of NC_056730.1, read as the reverse complement.
CACCAGAGGGATCCAGGGTAAAAGATGAATGGTATGAGGTACAACAAATGGCCACAGCAGAGTCACCCATCTGCTTCTGCAGCAAACTGCTAGCCTGCTACAGTGGCAAAGGCCGTTTGCGTAACTTTTTCTTTTTGTGGTTGGAAACAAGACTGACTGTGGGTGTGACAATCTGTTCCATGGTCAAGCCAAAAATGGTGCCTCTATCCTGGGGAAAACAAGCACAATCTTAGCTTTAAAATAACCTTCCTGAAGCGGAAAGCAATAAATCAGTAAAAAAATAAGAAAATGGAAGTTTTTTTTTCCCCCAAAGGGAATTTATCCGCTCAGCTATGGAAAACACAAGTCAACTGTCAATCCTCAAAAGCCTCAAAGCAGCATACTGCCTGGCAGCAGTAAAGCTCAAAAGGGCTTTGCACACAAACTTGTCTTTTAGTCAGCTCAGGTCAAAGTGCTTGTCAGTTTGCACACATGGAAGGTGCCCTGAAGCTTTGCATGCTGGGCAGCTCTTATATTCTTAGCAGGATATAAACCATATAGCTAAGGCAACTGAAGCAGTGATCAATATAAAGAACATCAGCCATAATGTCCTTCAAAAATGGAGTACATTTTCTAGCAGATGGATGCCAACATGATTGTTTTTAAGACTACTTCACCTTCATATGCTCTTGCCCAAGAAACATGACATTCATCTGCTTTTATTTTTAATCTATGAGGCAAAGATACAACAGTGTGACCCACTGCAAGTTGCACCCTGAAGTAGTTTTACATGCCCACCATGACATAAAGAAAAATGTTTGGCAACCGATAGGGAACTGTAGGATTTACATCTCTGGCAAAACAATGTGCATACATCACATTAATTGAAGATAGCATTCTGCTGCATACTTCCAGTCTTGTCTCTTTCCTGCAGGAAGACATTCTTATGTCTGTTAACACAGTGACCCTAAGAAACAGTGGGCTGTTCTGTAAGAAACTGCCCCATTTAAAGACTATAACCATGCTAGTGTGCACTAACTACTTACCTTTGGTAACCTCTCCTATAATCTCTATTCAGAATGGGTTGCCTGTAGCTTTAGGCATTATAAGAAGTCCATTCAAAAACTGCTTGTAAGAATGACTCCAGATGTGAGCTGTGGTACTCTTCAAGGTTTTCTTAGGCTGTGGACATCTCACTTTTTTCTGGATACTGATTTCTACTCACTGGAACACTGTGTTATAGACATTCTTCATAACAGAATACTCTCATAGGTTTCCCTTAAGCCTTTGCTTATAATGAAGATTTCATTTATGAAGAGTATTATTTTTAGTAGAATGTAACATTTCCTGTATGATCTCAGAGATATTGTACTGTACTACAAGACTCATGGTTTCTAGCATACTTCTCAACATTGTACCACAAAAATACTGGACAAAACTAAAAATAATGAGACAAAAGGCCCAGAATCAGGGAAAGATTTTAAATATTACACTTATAAACCTAGAAAGTTGTTAGAATAATAGTGTTTGCATTAGTGTGCATTTTCTGAAGGATATAAAGTTTTAAACTTAAATGTTTGTCATTAATCCATAAAGATGAGGAACAGAACAAAAATATGAGACTAAAATCTGAACATTCTATAAAATTCTGGACAGATGAAAATGTATGGTTTCCAGCCTGACAATGAGATATGTACTTAATGCTAATTCTATGTTATTCTTGCATCTTGCTAATAAAGCTGTGAAATGTCAATATTTTTGATGGCCCACAAAGCCATTAACAGCAAAGTCAGGTCTTTATTATAAAGCACACTGTACACTTATTTAACTTTTCCTGTCTGGCCTTTCTCCATCCTAGTAGTACAGCACTGATTACATTTTACTTGTTATGCTGACTACTTATCCCCAGTGTTTGTGAAGGAGTCAGTCTCCTTGAACCAGGACACACTGTCAGATGTAACCAGTGATGCTGTACTTACAGCCTGATAATGCCTTATTTCAGCCAGTAAAGAATATTCATTGAATTTACTGCCATCATACTTGATTGTTTCCCATGTGAGAGTGTTCTTACTTAGTCATCTTAGCAACAGCATCAGGGCTTCAGTAAATGATGGATATGTAGCAAAGGTCTAACCTTCTTCTACACGAGGACATCTATCTTTTAAATAATTTATCCTCTACTCATTATGTCTTGGCAACTCAAATTAAGTCCATCCTCAGTCCTGGGCTGAGAATACTACAATTACATGCACTGCAGTCATGCTATTACACATATGAAATCTTGTGATACACTCCTTTTTAGCATAGTGCTGATAACACTAACTGGTGGGCACTGGTTTTAGGGTATATGAGTATCTCCTGATATGTGTACATTACACCTGTGTGGTTTCACTATAAAAGATGTTGGCACTTATATTTTGATCCTTCATCTTTTTTTTTTACTTTATTACAGCAAATAAATGCTTTAGCCACTGTATGACTTACCTGACACCTTTATTTGAAACCATGGGGGCTATTCAAATAAGTAAAACAAAACTGTTTCCATAATGTTTCTGTACTAAGTCAGAAGCATGGAACCCAAAAGGGAAGAAAAAGCTAGCATGTCATTCTGCCTGTTTCCAAATATTAATTTTAGAGTAATCTCACATGCTAAACACTTGTCTCCTATAAAATTTTAAAAGGACTTCAATACTGCCAGGAATTGGTTCGGCTCAAATGATCTCAGAGTTACTGCCTCCAAAACACAATCATTACAATACAGAATAACAGTTTATATTTTTAAATTGGATACCAAATGTATTACTAAATCTTTAGGCGACCAGATCAACCATGTCACGTCATTTTGACAGGTAGGTTTTCCCATTTAGGAATATGGTTAGTAATATGGCTAGAATTTTTCCTGTCTAACCTATAATACAAAGAAATTCTCATTAGGTTCCAATATAAATAAAAAATAGTCTACCGATGCTTGAGTTTCCTCAGTCTAGAATCAATTCAGCGTTAGATAAAAACATAGTTAAAAGTATCTTATAACCCAAGTTGAATATGGTTTACCAATAATGGCACTATCTTCAACAAAAAACACTCACTTATTACAAACAACACTGCAAAAACAGACTGGTTTATAACACTTGCAAAACCTGGGCAACATCACTCACATCCTTTCCTTATGAAATCCCATCTCTCTGCCCATTACGAAAAGGTTATCTTTACATTTAGCATCCCTTACTTTTAAAGCTTCTAAATTCTAACTCCTGCCCCCAGCATAGAAACTTAAGTAAATACTTCTTACTACTTTCTTAGAGACAGCTATGCAGGTTCATATACATATAGGTCTCCCTATGCTTCAGCTACAAGGAAAGACACCTCCTGCAAAATTGCTCTCGATGTATGGAGCTCCCACTGATGACCCTTCATTTAAAACTCTTTCACAATTTCCTGCTTTCATCACAGTTGTGTAACTACCTGGTCACTATCTCATCTCATTGTTGTTTCAATTTAGGTAATGTTCTACAGGTTTATTATTCAATTCTGTTCAGCTAACCCACACTCCTTGGGCATCCTCACTTAGCTATCAGACTAATCTTTCTTCCCAAGTCCCATCTATAGCACTACTGTTACTACATTGTCTATTAGCTAACCGACTGTCTTGTAAAAAATTGCCTATAATATTATGTTCTAAATTTCTTTTTAATACTCCTGTCTTCTGAACTGCTGACTGACTTTTACTTGACAACTGTTATACTTAAACATGGCATAACACAAGATGGAATGAGCTCCTTCTATGCTTTTTTGTAGCTGATTGTACTGATTATTCTCCAAACATGGGAAGAGTATAAGCTTGTACAGTTCTAACAATAAAGAGGTGCATAAGAAATTCTGTGATATACAGTTTTCAGATATTATATTCTAGTCTTGTAGCACAGAATAGAACATCCACTAAAGAGCAGTATTGGAAAATCCTACCAATTAAAATTATATATATAATTCTGGACAGGTATTAATGCTTTACTACACCCAGGCACATCTAAGACACCAACCCCTGCTAGTATTGCCAAAAATAATCCTAAACAGATTGCTGACTCCTTTAACAATTTCTTTACCGAAGCTATCCAGTCATTTGCAAACTCCTTACCTCCCATTCTTACATTGTCACCACCCTCCTCTTTTCCCTCCCCACCCACTTTTCAATTACAACCTGTATCTACATCCCTCATCAGTACCCTCTTTTCAAAACTCAAACCCTCTACCCCCTCTGCTGACTTATTACCTGCTCAATATCTTCAAATTGCAGCTAAAGCTATTGCCTACCCTATCTCTATCCTTATAAATAGAACCAACAAAGAAGGCACTATCCCTTCCATCTGGAAGATCTCTCATATTATTCCCCTTCATAAAGGTGGAAACTCAACAGAACTTTCAAACTACCGTCCTATTGCCCTTCTTTCTCCTTTAGCTAAAATCATGGAAAAATGTATACACCAACAATTGCTCGACCACCTCCTTCTTAATGGTCTACTAACCCCCTCTCAGCATGGATTTCGTCCCTCCCATAGCACTACAACTGCTCTTCTTTCCTTTACCGATCACATAAATAAAAACCGCAATAATAACATCTTCTCATCTGCTATCTTTATAGATCTTTCTAAAGCATTCGACATGGTTAATGATCAAATTCTCTTGAATCTTCTAAAATCTCTCTCACTTGATACTCTGGCACTACAGTGGTTCAAGTCATACCTAGATAATCGAAAGTAGGCAGTCCTCTGGGAAAACACTCTATCATCCCCTCTTCCTGTCTCCCTTGGCGTCCCCCAAGGATCTATCTTAGGTCCTCTATTATTCTCCATATTTATTAATGATCTTGCCTCTAGTATCCCCCAAGCAGTAACCATTCAATATGCTGACGACTCCACCTTGATCTCCTCAGCCACTAACCCTACCATACTTCAATCCCTCACCCAAAATGTCTTTCAGCTTGTAGAAAACTGGTTCTTACAGCATTGTCTCCTCCTTAACCCAAATAAGACTAAACTACTGCTATTCACTCCCACACATAAAGCTAACACACTCCATTTCTCTATCGTATCTAAAAATGGCACAGTCATATCTCCTGACACAACAACCAAACTTTTAGGGGTTACTATCGACCATAACCTAAACTATGACACTCATATTAATTCCACTATTAAATCCACTAACAAAAAAATTGTCTCCCTCTACAAAATTAAGCCTTTCCTTACTCCTAGAGCCAGAACTACCATTGCCCACACCCACCTCATCTCTACTTTCTTGTATGCATCACCTTTATATACTAACCTATCCAAAACCAACCTGAATAAATTATCTACCGCCTATAATAGTATAGCCCGTTTTGCTACCAGCTCCCCTTTTAGAACTCACCACTGCTTCAACCTAAAACAACTTGGTTGGCTTGAATTGCACAATCAACTCTTATCTCAGCAACTTATTATAACACAAAAAATCCTTTACTTTCCTGAAAAAACACCAATCCTTACCAAACTTATCAGTCCCTATAAAATCTTTCTAACCTGCGCTCATCTCACAAACTTTTAGTATCCACACATAAATCCAATAATAAAGCAGGAGACTCACTTTTCTCCTATGTAGTAGGGAAATGCTGGAACCAACTCCCAACAGACCTCACTACAATCTCCTCTTCCTCACTCTTCAAAAAGTAGCTAAAACTTTATCTCACAAACCACTGGCTCTGTCCATGCAGCAACCCTGACTAAAAATCTCCCTTCCTGCATATTACTAGATTACTCTTCCTAAATTATTTCACATTGTGCTATTCTGATTCTATATGCCACATAACCTGCAAATTTGAACTACTTCTCCCAGCTTCATTACCTGTCCTTCCTACCTTATTCTTAGCAAACCTCTCTGTATTTCCTCCCCCCCTTTTTTCTTTCTGTCTCATTGTACCATCACTAATCCCCTCTCTACTCCTTGTATTAAGAAAAAAAAAAAAACTTATTGTTGTGGATTTAAAGGGATGAGATTTTTTATTGTGAATTTAACTGTTGTTGTATTCTAATTATTTTATCTATTATTGTTAACATAACCAAACAATTTTGGATTTTCTTCATGATCACAAGTGCCCTCTAACTTTGATTTGTATTAAATCGTTTGTCATTTTTTGGAGCTTTTCTCCCCCGGCCTCTACTGAAAATGGACTTATATCCAGATAGACTAGCCTGGTCAACAAATGTTAAATAAAATAAAATAAATATATATATGTATATATATCTAGGTTTATTATCACATGTGCGAGTACGCACTGCCTGAAATTCAAATGTTCGACTTACAAAACTTAGACTTACCTAAAAATGTTAGTCAATTGTGTGAGTAACATACTGTAACCGTATCCATTTGGGAATTTGCAACTGTACATATGTGCATCGCCGTTACTGCAATCGGGTATTGGCTCGACGTTATGAAGTCGCATTAATCCTGCTCGGCACATCTAAGTGATTTAGTGCACTTAATTTGGATAGTGTACAGTATGGTTCACGGAATTTTGGCAATAAATATTCAAAAGTTGAAAGCAAGTGAATGCAGGTCGCACTATAGTGGGTGATCGGGAAATGTACCCTTTTCCTCACTGTAGTGCGATCTTGGAGTTTGTATATATAAGTAGCAAGGGGTGTAGGGGGTGCAGGGGTCTTGTTGGGTTGAATTTCAGTTGCACTGTGGAAAAAAAAAAGTTGACGGATTCGCACAGCTTTCGCACTGTTGGCGTTTTTGACATTCTGATCTTATTAGATGTCATGTTATTGTAATCTATGATGTATTTCTCTGTGAATTTATTGTATGTTAACGCATTATTCTATGCTGTCACATCTTATTGTACACTGTCAATTTTTTGTATTTGTATCTTCAATTTCTCTGTAACTGTTCATTGGAGCTTTTCTCCCCGGGCATCCACTGAAAATGGGCTCTTCATGGCCCAGTGGACTTCCCTGGTTATCAAACTGAAATAAATAAATATTAATATGCTCAATGTTGCTATTCTTAGCTGCAATTATGATAGGTTTATGTTGCGACTGTCAATATTTTAATAGTAAACCTATATATATATATATATATATATATATATATATATATATATGATTGTCCCAGATACACCTATACGAACTTGATGAGTTTAAAACAACAATTATGTTTTCCCAAGTTGAGCAACTTGAATAATTTGTCTTCCCCTAATTTTGGGACGAAAAAGTGTGGAGCATGTACTCAATGTATCCACATTGATACATCGAGGTTTTTTAGAAATCCGAATGACGGGAAACTTTGGGAACTCAGGTGCCAGTCTAGTTGTAACACTAGAAATTTAGTCTACGTGGCGTATTGCAAGATCTGTTTTGCATTTTACGTCGGCAAAACTAATAGAAGCCTACGTGAAAGAATAAGAGATCACTACTACTGTTTTAGTAGGAAAGAGACGTATAGTGCTTTAGCTAAGCACATGCTTTCGAAAGGCGAAGGGCATGTTTTCATGTTTCAAACATTGCATGTTCAAACTCTACCAATGAGGGGTGGGGACCTTGTTGGTCTTACAGAAGAATCCGAGACTAAATGGATCCTTCGTTTATCCGCACATTGTGGTAGGGGCCTTAATGATAATGTGCCCCTGAAACCTATTCTTAGATCTAGACCCCTCAGATAATTATATATGAAATGGTTTTGTTTATGATAGGTAATGATCAAGGATAGTGTGTATTCATTATTTTTTAACATTTTCCGATACCCATTGTGTTAGTGTGCATTTAATGCAATTTTATGCATCTTTTAAACATATAAACATGGGTGTTTATTGATTTTTGATAGGTTTTATGCTGTATGTAACAATGATTTTTAACATTTTAGAAGCTGTTATTTTTTTGTATATTTTAGGGCTGTGAATGGTCTTTATGTAGTCATGTATCTTTAAAATCTTACTGAACTCTTGCGAGATGATACGCATTTATGTATTTAAGATGCAATGATCAGTACCTTGTTGTTACGTCTGAGGAAGCGGATTACCGTGAAAGCGCTTACGTAAAATAAAGATTCTGTGTGTTCCTTTGGCACAAAGGTGTTTCTTTAATCAACGGATTTACTTACTTCGAACTGTGTATCTGTGATTTTGTTCAACGGACTTTCAGTTTGAAACTGTGACTGTATACCTTCCATCTCCTCTGGGCATTATCTTCCATATATATATGACTGTCAATATTTTAATAGTAAACCTATATATATATATATATATATATATATATATATATATATATATATATATGTATGTATATATACATGTGTGTATGTATATATATATATATATATATATATATATATATATATATATATATAGATATATATATATATATATATATATGTATAAAAAAGAAGTTATGTTCTTACCATAATGTTCCATCTGTGTTGTTGATCTTTATTCATTCATTACTGATGGATATCGGTTCCATCCTCAGAACAGAGTCAGCCATTATAACAAGCTTGAGCCAGCCAGAAAACTCTTGAGCTAAGCTTACCCATAGTGCTGCTCTCTATCACCTCAGATCGAGGTTGCCTGTAAGAAAAAAAGCAGAGCCTTTATTTGACCAAATTCTTATCACAGAGCTTGGACCAAATCCGAACCTCCGGTTGTCTTTCAGAGGGGTTGGCAGGGTGGGATGTAATGAATCAATGAAGATCAACAACACAAATGGAACGTTATGGTAGGAACATAACTTCTTTATCTGATGTTAATTTTGATTCATTACTGATGGGACAGAGGTCCCTAGCTACTTTATGTCCTGGGTGGCCCTAAGAAAGGATATTCCTGAGCACCACTGAATCAAAGGATGCTCTCCTCCTGGAGACCAAGTCCAATTAGTAATGAGTGATAAAGGTATGAGGAGTAGCACATGTTGCTGCTGCACAAATGTCATCCATGGAAGCTCTTGAATGAAAGGCAACAGATGTCGCCACTGATCTGGTTGTATGCGCTTTGACCTTAGTTGGTAGAAGAACTTTGTTTTGTTGGTAGATAAAAGAAATACAAGCTCTATAAAGTTGATTTAGAAACAGATTTTCCCGATTTTGGTCCTGAGAATGAAATGAATAATTGGTCAGATTTCCATAGTGATTTAGTCCTGTCCAAGTAGAAACGTAATTGTCTATGCACATCAAACAAATGCAGGCAATATTCTCCTTTATTAGAAAAATTGAGAAAGAAGACTTGCAGGTCAGCTGTTTGATTAATAGTCAAATCTGAAATAACTTTGGGTAAGAAGGAGGGATTAGTCCAGAGTGATACTCTGTCTTTATGGAAAACCATGTAAGGACGTTTTATGCACAAAGCTTGTAGTTCAGACATTTGCCTTGCTGAAGTAATCGCTCCAAGAATAGAGTTTTCCAGGATAAAAATTTCATATTGCAAGTGGCAGTAGGCTCAAAGGGAGGGCAAGTCAAAGACTGTAACACCAAAGTCAGATTACAAGATTTGATTGGCTCTTTGAAGGGTGGCCTAATGTGCGTGACACCTTTCAGAAAGGTTTTACAGAGATTGTGAGATATCAAGGATGAGTCCTGGAAGCCATTGTGGAAGTCTGAGATAGTCGCCAGGTGTACTCGAATAGTGGAAGCTGCTGCTCCCGAATGGAGGAGGTTTGATAAATAGTCCAGTAAAGAACTCAGTGGGGCTGAGAAGGGGTCAAATCTTTTCTCTCGAGACCAAATTATGAATCTTCTATATTTTCTAACATAAAGTTTCCTGGTGGATGGTTTGTGGGAAGCCAGAAGGATGTTTCTACAGGGAAGGATAAGTTATTCTGCCTGTCAATTACTGGAAGTAGAGGAACCAAGCTGTCAGCTTGAGACTCGATATGTTCGGATGGATCAACCCTTGTGGGTGTGATAGCAATTCTGGAGTTGGATCTAGAATCCATGGTTGGTGGAGCAGGGGAGGCCAAAGGTGGGGAAAACAAACATGTCAGGGCCAATTGGGGGGAATGAGGATTACTCTGCTTCTCAACCAAAGAGCTTTCTTTAGGAATTGTGGGATCAGAGGAAGATGGGGAAAGGCATAAATGAGTCCCATGGGTCAATTGTGTATTAAAGCATCCCTTGGGGACCCCCCCATCAGGGCAAAGTAGCTGCTACATTTGTGGTTTGCAGGGGACGCGTATAGATCACAGCAAGGCTGACCCCAGCGACCGAAGAGCCTTGTCACTATGACAGGGTTGAGGGACCACTTGTGAGGCAGGAGAATGCATCTGCTCATCTTGTCTGCAATTACGCTGGAATCCCCGGGAATGTGCATTGCTGTCAGAAAGCGGTTGGAAGATATTGCCCATTGTCAAATTCTCATAGCTTCTCAACACAATGGGTAGGATTTGGTTCTCCCTTGTTTGTTGATATACCAGACTGCAGACATGTTGTCCGACTGGATAGCAATTGTCCCTGACAGGAGGACAGTTTGGAATGCTTGCAATGCAAGAAGCACTGCCCTCAGTTCTAGAATACTGATATGCAGGTTGGCCTCCATGGGGGACCAAGTGCCTCGGACTGTCTTCTCTGAAAATGCCTCACCCCATCAAGGAAGCATCTGTGGTCACTGTGGCCTTGGGTTGAGAAAGGGAGAAGGGATGACTCCATAGGTATTTTTCTGGCTTCATCCACCAAATTAAGTCTTGTTTGCATTGATTTGTTATGTGGATCTGAAAGGACATAGGACAATGGTCTCCTCTAACTCATCCTAACAGCCATTGTAGGAGTCGCATGTGTAGTTTTGCTAGGGGGAAACTATAGTGATTGACGCTGCCATTGATCCTAGAAGCTGAAGGACTGCATGAGCTAAAACCTTGCCCAGAGAGAGTATCACCTGGAGTTGAGACCTTAGTCTTTGTAACCAGTGAAGTGTAAGGGCAACTAGGCAAGACTGAGTGTCGAAAGTTGCTCCTATGAATTCCAGATTTTGAGTAGGAGTCAATTTGGACTTTTCTTCATTTATTGTGATTCCTAAGGATCTTGCTAGCTTTAGGGTGTAATGTAGGGCTGTAATCAGACGCTTGGTAGGGGTGTTAAGGAGCCAATCATCCAAATACAGAAACACCAGGAATCCTTGCAGTATCAATTGAGCTGTTACCATTGCCCTGCATTTGGTGAACACTCTGGGGGTTGTAGAGAGACCAAAGGGCAGCACTCGGAATTGGCAGTGATTGGATCCCAGCCAGAAGTGGAGGAATCTCCTGGAGCGTTTGTCCATTTTATGTGGTAATAGGCATCTTGGAGATCTATCAAGCACATCCAATCATCTTTCTCCAGAAATGGAAGGATAGACTGAACTGTAACCACCCGGAATTTTGTCTTTCTGACAAACTGGTTTAGGATGCTGAGGTCCAAAATTGGCCTTTAGTCCCCTGTCTTTTTTGGCACTAAAAAGAACCTTGAGTGAAATCCAGATTCTATCTGGTCTGGTGGCACTGTTTGGATGACTCTTTTTAGAAGCAGCTTTTGTACTTCTTAAGCTGCTGCTTCCCAATGACTGGGTGGGACATCTGGAATTTGCCTTTGCGGCTTCGGGAAAGAATCGAAAGGGATGTGATAACCTCTGGTAATTACTGTCTGCACCCAACAATCTGTTGTTATGGATTGCCAAGCAAGGTGGTGCAGATAGAATCGTCTCCCAAATGCTTCCAGAGGTAAGCAATCGGGCTACTCTTCAGGACCGCTGATGGGGCTGTCCAGAGAAAGAATCTCTAGATCCCTGATTACACGGACCCCCTCTGCCTCTGGAGAGGCATCTTCCTGATGAGTTTCCCCCTCTGCCCTGGGGGGGGGGAATTTGCCATGTGTGTCGCGGAAAGGGCCCTGGCCTTTCCTGTACCACATCTTTCCACTCCTCTGATTCCTAGAGAAGGATTGTTGGGGGGGATGGAAAAATGCACACCCATGGCAGACATGATCTTGCCGTCCTTTTCATATCTGGCTAATGTGTCTTTTACCTTTGGGCCAAAAAGAGAGGAACTACCCATGGAAGCATTGAAAAAGGAAGACTTAAAAGGGTTCGCAAAATTACACAGGAGCATCCAGGTGTAACATCTCATGACAACTCCTGCAACCACTGCTCTAGCTGCCCCTTTGGTAATGTGAGAAATCAACTGCTTGAACAAGTTAGATATAGACTCCTGGGTGGCAAGCTGTGAAGCAACTTTGTCGCGTACCTCATCAGGTACTGCTCCTGCTAGTGTTCCCGAGAGTTCCATAACCAGGTCTCTCTGGAGACAGGTAAAATGTGCCAAGTAATTCAAGGACCAAATGGTAAAGGTTCATGAAGCATATACCCACTTCCATAACCTGTCTATAACCTGAGACTCCCTGTTTGGAGAAATCCTCAGTGAGTTCTTTCCTAGTGGCTGCTGCCACCACCATAGCATCTACTGGTAAGCCTTTGGACCAATGGGGGTGATCCTCTGGAGGGGAGAGAATTTTGTCTGGTCTCTGGGGGATAGGTTCTACGGTGTCAGGATTCCTCCAAGTGAGCTGCACGATGAGCTGAACTAGATCATCTGCAGGAGGGGTCACCCAGGAAGTAGAGGGTCGAGCAAATTATAAACAACTAAAAATAAGGTAGAAAATCTCAAAGGTAGCAAAAAATTATCTAAGTTGAAATATAAATTCTAAACCACTTAGCTTGAGAGCTGGCCTGACATGTCTTGATACTCTACGTGGCAAACGAGATCTGGCATGATAGAGAGAGGGGCACTATGGGTAAGCTTAGTTCTATGCTTTTTGGTTGGTGCGAGCTTGTTGTAATGGCCGACTTGGTTCTGAGGATGGAAGCGATACCCAGCAGTAAGGGGGAGCCACCACTGATCCCGGGAACTATCGACCTATTAGCCTGATGAACCTGGTCTGAAGGCCATGGAACATATCATCATGGAACTCATAAAAAAGATATTGGTAACCTCCAAACTCTGGAACCCACCCAGTTCGGGTTTGTGAAAGGCAGATCATGCCTCCTGAACCTGACTGACTTCTTTGAGGCAGTCACCAAAGCCGTGGATGAGAGTAAGTTGTTTCACACAGCCTATCTTGACCTCACCAAGGCTTTCGACACCATCTCCCATTCTGGAATTATAGCTAAACTCACTAAACTAGGTATAAATCCCTACATCACAATATGGGTTGCCAACTGGCTCACTGACAGAACCCGCACTGTAAAAGTTGCAGACTCCAAATCTGACCTCAAAGCAGTGACAAGTGGAGTACCACAGGGTTCCATCCTGGGACCTCTCCTGTTTGGTATCTATTTCTCTGAAGTACAGGCTAACACAGAAGGCCTCTGGCTAAAGAAGTTCGCAGATGACTGCAAACTAGGAACCACAGTCAAGTCCCCAAATTATGTGGACATCCTACAGAAGGGCCTCACTCAGACAGATGCCTGGTGTCAGAGCCATGGCCTCAAGTTCAATGCCAAAAAGTGCAGTGTCATCCCCTTTGGTAAAAACTCTGTACCCATGAACTACCACATAGGCAGCAATCTACTTAACACCGAATGCGTGATAAGAGACCCTGGGACCTAGGTGGATAGTAGTCTCTCCTTTGATAGTCATATCACCACAGTAGTCAGGAAGTCCTTCTACGTGGCACACCTCATCATAAAAGGGTTCTCATCCAGGAAAAAAGAGGTCATTGTTCCCCTCTACTCGGCAGTCATTAGACCCATTATAGAGTACAATGCCCCTTTTGGAATGTACCTCACAAGACATCTGCAGCAGCTGGAAAGGCCACAGAAGTACCTCACAAAGAGGATTACTGGCCTCAAACAAATGCCCTACACTGGCTGCCTCAAAAAACACCAGCTTTACTCCATAGCATATCGCCTACTCTGAAGTGATCTCTGCCTAACATATAAAGCTATGTCAAACCCAGAGCTGTTGTAATGGCCGACTTGGTTCGGAGGATGGAACCAATACCCAGCAGTAAGGGGGAGCCACCACTGATCCCGGGAACTATCGACCTATTAGCCTGATGAACCTGGTCTGCAAGGCCATGGAACGTATCATCATGGAACTCATAAACAAAGACATTGGTAACCTCCAAACTCTGGAACCCACCCAGTTCGGGTTTGTGAAAGGCAGATCATGCCTCCTGAACCTGATCGACTTCTTTAAGGCAGTCGCCAATTCCAATCCCTTTGAGCTACACGCTCTAGGGACCTAAACCTTGTCACCACAATAAACAGGACATGCTGGAGGGATAGATTCCTGTCCCAGAGATGTCCTATACTCTGGAACAAGCTACCTATCTATGTCAAGCAAAGTTCTTCATTAGCACTCTTCAAGAAAAATCTTGATGAGTGGATGGGAAATAGGAAATAGGAAATACACCCCGGGGATCACTTCTGTGTCTCTGCTCGACAGTGGCACAGGAAAATAACTTTCTTGGGTGGCGTAAGCTATGGAACCTTGCTGGCTAGGCTTACGTAGGCCCTTGGGCCGATAGCCTAGTACCTACCTATGAACAACATCAGATCACTTCTTTCTGACACACACAAAAATGCAGTCTGAACCATTTAGCATTAATCCATCAGATCTTCACTTAGCTTCTGCAAACTGTCTGATAGCTTTAAGTGTTCACAGCTTTCAAAGCCTTAAAACAGTTTATGGTCCTATTTTTTTTTCTCCGTAAATATTTAATACATTCAGAGCAGGTGAAACTTCTTATATGAAAAAAAAACATACCATCTGGCTTCTCCAGTCATAACTAGTTTGTTAGGGTTTCTTAACGGTGATATCCAGATATTTCTCTTGAGTTTCACTTTACTCTTCTCCCAAGTTAAATTACATGAAATCCATGTCTTGGACAGATAATAAATGTGTTAAGATCAGAAACCTGAACATAATCCTTCATATTATTCACAACAGATGTCCTTTTATTTATTTATTTTTATTTTATTTTACATTTGTTGACCGGGATAGTCCGACTGGATGCATGTCCATTTTCAGCAGAGGCCCGGGGAGAAAAGCTCCAAGGGTAAGCAGATACAGCATTACATAATACCAGATTTACATATTACAAACAGACTCTTTACAGAGATAACATAACAACCACACCAACAATGATTTTGTCTGGAAATAATTGACTGAGGATGGTTAAATGAAATCATTGAGTACGTACACCCCATTTTCATAAAAAGTATTGTTTTAAGTAATTTTTGAGTTTCTTCAATGTTCATCTTGCTCTCTGGCAACAAAGTTAGTGAAAAACATGGATTTTTTAATACCATTTTAGACCTGTATCTTGTAATATATATCTAAATTAATGTTGTTGTACAATACTACATTATCCGGGATTATAGCTACAGTGATAAACTCTGAGAAGGGATATAAAATGACATCTTCCTATACTAGAATGGAGTTAGTCATCAAGGTGTAAAGAAAAACACTGACAAAAATGTATTTCACAAAGATTATAACTGAAAGAAAGGAAGATTAGCAACAGTTTTGGTATGAACCCTGCATGATGGCAGACTAGAAAGATGAAATGAGTTCTTTCTGGTTTTCTTCCCCACTGAAAACTCTGAGCTGCCAATAAAAATACTTTGAATAGAACATGTTTTCTACATTTTTAGAAGGTTGATTTTTAATTAAGAAAATATTTAAAAGGGTATAAACTGACTTTCCTTCATCTCACTGAGTGCAAACTGGATATGTTTCTATATGAGTCCAACTTCTTAATGTTTAACTCCTCAGTCAATTATTTCCAGACAAAAATATTGTTGGTGTGGTTGTTAAGTATGTGCCAGCATTTCCTTTCTTTTTAAAAATTTCCTTTGTATTTGTGAGACTGTGGAGATGAGAAATAGAAACTCATGGGGTCTGCTCCCAAGACTTACATTTATTTTTTTTTCATCAAGTTAGGCTCCTGACACCTTGAAACTGTTAAACTGGAACAACACAGAGTGGTTACTGAAGTCATACTGGAAACAGAAAATTATACGACTGCTCAAAATACAGAATTCATTGTATAACATCACACCAGATGAAAGTATTGCTCATAGAACTCAACATGCAAATAAACATGAAAAATACAATGCACCTATTTTAACTTCATGGAGTTGATGTGCATTTTCTGAGCCATTCCTTTTGGGATTAGACATGCAAGATATTAAAACTCATGAATAACTAAAACATTTTTCAATTCCTGGCTGATTTCAGGAGTGCAGGAAGGGTTCAGGAATGTTCGTGCTTCTTTATTTCTCTAATATTAGCAGAAGTGTTATGTACATTCTTCTTAATGCCCCACCCCACCAAAAAAAAGAAGCAAGAATCTTAGATCCAACTTAATTAAAATGAAACTTTTGCTTTCACTTTCTCAAATCAATAGGACTTCACAAAAACACATTTTATTCTCACAAATTAAAATCACATAACATTTAAAATAACAAATGAGATGTCATTGAAAAACAGTTCCACAAGCGACCAAAGTTCGATTAATGACTAATGTGCTGGAGGAACCATGCAGAAGGGGTGGGAAGGAGGGGCTTTCTGTTGCCTTATCCATTCTGGGAGGGCTTTTGCCTGTAATCTGATATACCTCTATATCTCTATGGATGTATACAGTGCCACAATTACATGGCAGATTGCCATTAGAAATCTGGCATAACAGAGGGTTGGAATTAAATGATGCTGCAGGTGTTAAATGACGCTGCATGTGGTGATTCATGTGATGTCAATAGCTGCACCCAGTTAAGGCATTCAAAATATCTCCTGGGATACAGGACAGCATATGTGATGCCGCCAGCTGCTTCCTCTGATCCAGTATCCCATCACCCAGCTGACTGATGGACCTGCCCCTGCTCAGGGTGACGAGGGGAATACTACCAGGGACACTAAGGTAAAAAGGAAGCAAAAGCAGCAGACCTACAGCAGCTGATGGTGAACTGTAAGGCACTCAAGTTGGCAAAAAAAAAAATTAAGAAAACAATGCTTCTCCAACAAAGAAATGCATTTGGTTATGGTATTAATTGCCATGATGCAGTACTAGCTCCCTTATATGCTGAGGTATGGTAACAGCAGTCTAGTCTGCAAACTGAAAGTAAGAACAATAGTACTTGTTCTTGTTGTTTCCTAGAAAAACTCTTCTTTTGCTTGTCAGGGCGATTTTATTTCCTTTAACACATTTGTTAAATATCTCAACAGAATTACAGATTGCTTCTTTTGAAATTGTCAAGTATCTTAAAGTAGAACTTTAGAAAGACCTGCTGATGAATGCAGTAATGACAAGGATATGTAGTAGCAAGCTCAAAGGTTCATAGGTATATACTAGATTAATGACTACTAGGGCCTTTGTAAGCCTAACTGTGCAACCCAAATATGACCCACAAGTTTTATGTTTTAGACATTTATAAAGGGGTTGATTTTTGATTATGACATGATTTCCTGGCTTCCTCTGTCCATCAAAGACATAGGGCACCAGACCAAGGGTGAAGTTCTGATTTCCCATCCAATGCTCCAAGTTAAGCTTAAATAGGGTTAGGGAGGGAATTTGTTTCACATGGATGAGGAGGTTATTTCCAGAGAATTGGAATTCTCTAAGATACATATCTATCTCTCCAATGTGTTCTATTTATGTTGCTAGCAAAATTTAGGTCTTTAGATCTAGTAGTTCTGCTGCTATGTTTTTGCATGATGTGCAGAAGGTTCATTAGAGTGGGTTCCAAGGATGCCTTGTAAGCCAAGCATAGACTGCCTGTCAGTAATCTGTTGGAGACAGAGTACAGAGATAGGGCTTTGAGGCAATTTGCCTAGGACAGTAATGGCGAACCTATGACACGCATGTCAAAGGTGACACACCAGCAATGATCACCAACACCCTTGTTACCAAAGATACTGCTTTTGCACTCATTGCTCATGTGAAGTGTACTGAATTATTTTGTGCCAGGAGCTTCTGACATGCCAAACCCCAAAGGTTCACGATCACTGGCCTTGGACATTGCATTTATGCCTTGTATTATTTTTGTGAGGCACCTTTGCGGATGTTCAAGTTACTGACTGTGTCCAGTCAGGTACATATCAAGGGGGCATTCTACTCTATGGTGGGTCTGATGGGGGCTGAGTACAGTGGTATAATGACTTCCCTGGACCTAGATGTCATGACCTTACTTATAAGTTGAGCAATAAAGAAGGATTTTCTTACTACCTTGAACAGGTGCTGGTCAAAGACTAGGTTACTATCTACATGAGTTCTCAGATCCTTGACTAGTGAGTTAACTCTTAGAGTTTCTTATTGATGAGTTTCCTGTCGAGTCTGACTTCCCAAAAGGTACTATAATGCATTTCTTGGCACTGAAGTTTAAGTCGTGGCTTTAGCACCAGTCATTTGTCTGTCAGACTTTCCTGTAGAGTGTTTGCAATCCAGGGGGGATTCTATGACTGTTCTCAATTTGTAATCATCTGCAAACTTGGTCAGCCAGAGGCCTTTGACATTGGCTTTGACTTCCGAGACGTACATGCCAAAGAGAAGTGGATTTAGCATGGAGCGCTGAAGGACTCCACTGTTTACTGGCCTCTTTGTGGAGGTGGTCCACCAATCCTAACCTCCTGGGTCCTATCTGTGAGCCAGCTGACTATCCAGCAAGTTGTATAGGGGTTTATGCCTAATTCCATAGGTTTGTTAATAATGCCTGAGTCAGGTAATGTATCAAATGCCTTAGCCAGCTCTGGGTAGGCAGTATACGCCATTTTACCCTCATCCATTGCCTTGGTGACTTTTTCAAAGAAGTCCACTAAGTTCAGTAGGTATGACCTTCCTTTGACGAAGCCAAACTGGGATGGATCTACAATTTGGAGGTCTCAATGTCTGGGTGGATCATTTACATGGCTTTGCAAGTAAGACTAGTCAGACTAATAGGTCTGTAGTTTCTCAGACATTTTAATGGTCTGCCCTTATGAAGGGGTATGACAATTGCAGTCCTCCATTCTCATGGCACAAAGCCAGTTCTGAGACTATAATTAAATAGTATCTCCTGTGGCTCTGTTAAGTCACATTTTAGACTATTCAGGAGGTATCCTAGGAAACTGAAACCCACTGAGACTGTGTTCTTGGCCTTAGCGAGTGCAAGTAGGGCACGCAATCTATTTGTAGCTGGAGGGGTTATGTTTGAAGGTATTACTTGGAGGTAAATCTGGGACTGAATTTGTCAGGATCTCCCAGCTAAATCAATGTGGTACCATTAATCACCAGTTCAGCACACTGTTATGTGCTGCCTTTGAGGTTTTTGACAAAGCGGAAGAAAGCCTTGTGGTTGCCTTTTGCCTGGGAGGCTATCTTAAACTTGAAATTGGTTCATATGGATCTAATTAGTCCCCTTAGTTGCCTGTTTAGTTTGATGAGAGAGCTGTTATCATTATGGGAGTTATACTTCCTGATTTTAGCCGTGATTTTTTTTCTTTTGTTGTACATCCTGTTTAACTTGGGATGCTGCCAGGGCAGTTGGTTTTTGGAGTTAGTTTTGGGCCTATTTCTGGTAGGTACTGCAGCCACTCACATGGTTGTACATGGTTTCTGTACAACCATGTCAATGGCTGCTGTACCTGCCAGAAATAAGTAGCTATTGACATGGTTATACATGGATTCTGTGAAGAATTCTGCATAGACTGTTAAGTTTTCTGGTTTTGTAGGAGCACTGAAGTTTGACAAACTATTGCTTAACAAAAGGTAGCTTCCCCCTGAATAGTTCCTAACTGTTACTGAGTTTACTGAGGTTGCTGAGTTGAATTTGAGGTTGAAAGAGACACTGTTATGGCCAGACCTTACCAAGAGGACATGGCACTGGTACTAGGGAGTGCAGCTTTCTCTCATATTTGTGAGTACAATGCCCAGTATGTTGGAGCCTCTAGTGGGCATATGCACTAACTTGTCAAGGGTGTTTGTATTTATGAGGTCCAGGAATCTCTGTGCCTGCAGATTTGAGACCATTTATACAGGGGGTAATTAAAGTCCTCCGTGAGTAAGATATTTGGTTGTGTAATAAGTGTCACTGGTAGGTCTATGTATGCATTGTAAGTGTCTTGGGACATGGAAGGTGATCTGCAGCTAGCTAGGATATGGTATGGGATTCTATCTGTACTTTTTGTAGTTTCTGTACATTTGTACTTAATTGTTATTGTGAGATTGGAGCTTTTCTCTCCCGGCCTCCACTGAAAACAGGCACATTTTGGCCCAGTGGACTTTCCCGGTAAACAAATATCAATAAATAAATAAATAAATCTATGGTGAACTGTGCATGAAGTAACTCCAGGTTGTCATCCTGTGTAACCTACCTATAGTTATTCTTGTTACTGATATGTATCGAAGCACCTCCACCTTTAGCTTCTGTCCATGCAGCTACTGATCTAAAAATGTGGAAGGTACTAAAACCTTGCATGGCCAGGCTACTCTCTGTGGCTTTAAACCATGTCTTGGAAATTGCACAGATGTCTTTATTCTTGAAGGTAAGGAGGGCTTGGAGGGGGTGTTGTTTTTTTTAGGCTCCGGGTATTGCGCACTAACATCTTGAGAGTCAGTAGAGCTGCTTTTGCTATGTTGCTATGTTTTTCAATTTGGCATTGCCTAAAAAAGGTTCAAGAGAGTGAATAAAGTTTTAGCCAGTATTCAAAAGCCTAGAGGGGACAGGTGCAGACCATCCCTGGCAAAGCAATGTGATCTGTGAACCATGTCCTCCCATACCAACAAATATAGAATGACACCAGAAATTCAACCAATTGTTAAAATCAATCCTCTTTTATTCATATTGTGCTATCATCCTTGGTGAAGGTAATATGCTGCTCATTGCTAGGCTCATACAAGCCCAAGACACCCAATCGGAGAGCTCCATAATGTCCCCCTTCATATCATCCAGTGGTGTAAGTACAGGTCATTTACACCTACATAGACTATGATACCTGCAGTATAATGACGAGTATGTGGGTAATTTGGTGGATCCTGGCTCCAGATACTGAACTAACCATTATCTTCTCCCTGTTCAAACTGGTTAGAGGAGCATCAGTTTGTCTTACAATGGAGTCCCCTTTGACTAGAGTCCTGGGAAGTGTGTTTACTTGCCTTATGGGCTTTGTAGTTAGGGCTCCACTGAGTGTGGCTATATGTGTGGTGTTTGGTGTTATTTTTGTTGAGTGCTTTTGGGTTTGCTGAGGATGCGCTTTACCAACGAGGGCTCTAGGAGGTCTTTGTTGTTCAGGAAGATTGCATTTAAGTGCTTCACCATACACAGGTCTATGTGTTTGTTGTAAACTATCTGTGGGGAGTAATGTATATGTGGTTTTGACAACCTGATGTACGTTTCTATGCTAGAGTTTAGCCTCCAGTGATATTATGTATATACACCTCTCGCATACTGCATCTATTGCTTTAAGGATTAAGTGGTTGTCAGTATATATGAGACAATTGCTACAGTCTGTCAATATAGCCATATCCACCAAGATAGCAGCAGAAAAGGTAGGAAACTGCATATCCATGTTGTCTGGTCCTTTAATTGGTGAGCTACAAGGGCATGGCATACTGAAGCTTACAGAGTGCTACTAAGGGTGATTTACTGGAGTAGACTAGGCTATTAAATACTAAATTCTGCTACATTTAATATTATTGGTACTCAATGTGTTAACTAGCTACTCTAAGCTTTTTGGCATGCAAGTCTTTTGCTTTGTACTTACTGCTTTAAAGGTTACAGTTATATGGACAGTTAGGAAAAGACTTGCATGACAATTATACCAGCACTGAACAAAACAGAAAACCGACTATTGAGCCCTCTGACCAATGAAATGACTACACTTTGAGCCCTTTTTTGTGTTTCCTAACTCAGACAAATCAGGCAAACACATCTTACTACAATATGAATAATCCTAGTCCTCCTAATATAAAAACACAGTACAAAGAATCCCAAAAGTGCAGTGCTACTAAAAACAACATACATAATACCAGTACTCCTAATCTAAAAACACAGTGAAAAGTATCCAACAAGTGCAATGGTACATAGGTTCACAGGTTTACACTAGGATAACAAAACACCATGATCTTTGCAAGCCTACCCATGTAACCAAATCTAGTTCTGTCCCTGAGATCCTTGGATGCCAATATGGTGAGGTATAGTAGTAAGGAGGTAGCTAATATGGGAGGATATGTCAGTTGTGGATTAATGCGCTTATTGCCAACCTCTGTCCATCAGAGACACTGGGGCCAGACCAGTGGTGAATTTCTGATTTCCCAACCAGTGATCAAGGCTTTGTTTGAATAGAGTCAGGGATGAACTTTGCTTCACATACATTAGGAGCTTATTCCATAGTGTGGGGATCATTTTAGAGACAGATTGGTCTCTACAGCATGTTCTATTTAAGTCATAGGCAAAAGTTCAGGTCCTTGGATCTAGTGTTTCTGGTGTTCCTTATTTTGCAGATGTGCAAGAGATCCAGCAAAGTTGGATGTGAGGATGCCTTATATGCGAGGCATAGATCGCCGCTCAGTAACCTGTAAGAGACTCAGTACAGAGATAGGGACTTAAGACGATCTGTGCAGGATAGGGTATTCATACCCTGGATTATCCTGGTGAGGAACCTTTGAGACTATTCTAGCTGCTGCAAGTGCCTGGTTAGATACGTGCCAAAGGGGGCATTGTACTGAATGATTGCTCTGATAAGGATTAAGTAGAATGGTACTATAACTTCCTTACACCTGGATGCCATACCTCTCCTTATGAGATGGGAGACATAGAATGATTTTCTTACTATCTTAGCTATATGTTGGTTGAAGGCTAGAGTATTGTCTACATATGTTCCCAGATCTCTAATTATGGGATCAGCTCTCAGTAGTGTTTTGTTGATGGAGTAATTAGCTTAAGTGAGCAATGTCCTAAAGGCCACTATAAAGCAGTTCTTTGCGTTGAGTTTTAATCCACAGTTTTGATGCCAGTTATTTGTTTGTGCTGAAACCTCTTGTAGGATGTTGGTGTCATTGGGGGAATCTAAGATAACTCCAAATTCACAGTCATCTGTGAATTTGGTGAGCCACAGGCCTTTGACATTAGCCTTCACTTCTGAGAAGTAGATGCCAAATAGGAGAGGGCCCAACATGGACACCTGGGGTACTCTGATGGTGACCGGTCTCTTGGTGGAGCTGGTTTTACCAATCCTGAATTCTTGGACCCTGTCTGTAAGCTACCTAGTAATCCAGTGAGTTATGTTGGGATTTATGCCTAGTTCTGAGAGTTTGTAAACAATACGTGAGTGGAGTATTGTACTCAATGTCATGGCCAGGTGAAGGGAGGCAATATACACCATTTTCCCCTCATCCTTGGTGACCCTCTTGAAGAAGTTTACCAGATTCAATAGGCAAGACTTTACCTTAACAAAGACAAACTGGGATTGGTCCACTGTCTGTAGGTCGTCAATGTCCTTGCTGATCATTTCCACGACAATTTGTTCCATTGCTTTGCATATTACACTTGTCAGACTGCTGGGTCTGTAGTTCCCAGGGTCAACTGATGGTCCAGCTTTATGAAACAGCTGATCGTTGAGGCCAAGATGCTACTACAAACAACTTAAACAACTAGCTAGAAATTCTTTATAGATGGCAGTGATAGGAGGAGCACTTTTTTAGTAAAAATATCAGTGAAATACAAAGACAAGGTAAGGAAACCATCAATTACTTATAATAAGTTATACAAGAGTGATTTATCAATTCAAAGTACTTAGCTTTGTCCGGATGACACTAGATGCAAATAAAACAGTTTCGGAACACAGGCTAGGACACCAAGCTTTGCTGAGCTCTGTGGAAATAAGTACAGAGCCACACAAATGTGCCAATTTTTATTCTTGCACTGAAAAAACAGAAAATTGACTACTGAGCCCTCTGACAATAAAATGGCTACACTTCAAGCCCTTCTATATGTTTTCTCACTCACACAGAACAAGCAAACACCTCATGCCACAGTATGAATCATCCCAATCCTCTAATAAAAAAAAACACAGTTATAAATAATCCCTCAAGTGTAATGCTATTACAAGCAATTTAAACAGGTAGCTAGAAATCCCTTACTGAAGTCCATTTCAAGGTACAGTCTAATAGCAGCAATACTGATAGGAAAAGTACTTTTAGTAATTATTAATGAAGTGTACAGATAAAACAAGTAAATAGTGACAGTTACTTAAAATAAGTTATACAAGTGTGATTTATCAATAATAAATGAATAATTATTTGCATTTCTGTAGAGTTCATATTAGGTTTTTCAATTAAGTATAGCCATGAGACACCTGAACAGCATATCTAAACTGACATCTAATAGGTTCATAGGTAGATACTAGGCTATTGGCCCTAAGGTCTATATAAGCTTAGCCAAAAAGGTGCCCTGGCTTTTGCCACCCAAGAAAATTATTTTCCTGTGCCCCTGTTGATCAGAGCCACAGAAGTGATCCCCGGGGTGAATTTCCGTTCTCCCATCCAATCATCAAGATTTTTCCTGAAGAGTGCTAATGAGGAGCTTTGTTTGATATAGATAGGTAGTTTGTTCCAAAGTATGGGAAGTCTCTGGGACAGGAATCTAAGCCTCCAGCATGTTCTGTTTATTGTGGTGACAATGTTTAGGTCCCTACAGCAGGTAGCTCGGAGGGATTGGGATTTCTTTAAGTGGAGCATGTCAAACAGCTCTGGGTTTGACATAGCTTTGTATGTTAGGCATAGATCGCCTCTAAGTAGGCGATATGCGACTGAGTAAAGCTGGAGTTTTTTGAGATGGTCTGAGTAGGGCATCTGTTTGAAGCCGGAAATCCTCTTCGTGAGGTATTTCTGTGACTTTCTAGTTGTTGTAGATGTCTTATGAGGTACATACCAAAAGGAGTGTTGTACTCTATAATGGGTCTAATGAGTGAGGAGTAGAGGAGAACAATGACCTCTTTTTTCCTGGATGAGAAACCTTTTGTGATGAGGTGTGTCATGTAGAAGGGTTTCCCGACTATTGTGGCGATGTGATTATCAAAGTACAGACTACTGTCCACCTGTGTCCCAAGGTCTCTTATCACACTTTTAGTGTTAAGTAGACTACCGCTTATGTGGTAGTTTATGGGTGCAGAGTTTTTACCTAAAGGGATGACAATGCGCTTTTTGGCATTGAGCTTGAGGCCATGGCTTTGACACCAGGCATCTGTCTCAGTGAGGCCCTTTTGTAGGATGTCCACATCGTTAAGAGTTTTGATTATGTCTCCTAGTTTGCAGCCATCTGCGAACTTCATTAGCCATAGACCTTCTGTGTTAGCCTATTCTACTCAGAAGTAGATACCAAACAGGAGAGGACCCAGGACTGAACCCTGTGGTACTCCACTTGTCGCTGGTCTGAAGTCAGATTTGGAGTCTGCTACTTTCACAGTGTGGGTTCTGTCAGTGAGCCAGTTGGCAACCCATCTTGTGACATAGGGATTTATAGCTAGTTTAGTGAGTTTATATAATTCCAGAGTGGGGGATGGTGTTGAACGCCTTGGCGAGATCTAGATAGGCTGTGTGAACCAGCTTACCCTCATCTACGGCTTTGGTGACCGCTTCAAAAAAGTATATCAGGTTTAGGATACATGATCTGCCTTTTACAAACCCGAACTGGGTGGGGTCCAGAGTTTGGAGATTACCAATGTCACTGTTTGTAAGTTCTATGATGATACGTTCCATAGACTTGCAGACCAGGCTCATCAGGCTAATGGGGCGGTAGTTCCCAGGGTCTCTGGTGGCTCTCCCTTTGTGGAGTGGGATAACCATTTATGTGCACCATTCAGTGGGCACAAAGCCTGAGGTGAGGCTATATACTGAGCATGATACTTAGGTGGGGTGCCAGTTCATTCTGTAGTTCATGTAGAATGTAGACTGGGATGTTGTCAGGTCCCATGGATGCTGTGTTCTTGGCTTTGGAGAGTGTGGTTTTCACCTGTGCAGCTGTGATTACAGGAACTTTGCATTCTTCCGGTATAGAGATGGGCCCTTTAGGGGGTGAGAGGGGAGTAAAGTTAGCATTGAACCTATCTGCCTGGATGTTGGCAATATCAGTTGGTTCTGTATATTTAATGCCATTGTGCTGTAACTCAGAGCAGATCTGAGTGTTGCCATTGAGATTCTTGACATAGCTATAGAATGCTTTGTGGTTGTCTTTAGAATCAGTGATAATTTTGTTTTTATAACTAGTTTTGGAGGATTTTATGAGTGATCTCAGCTTTTTACTGAGGCTAAACAGGGAGTTCCTCCAATCATGGGATTTTGCTCTTTTTTGCAACAGTTTCTTTCTTCTGCTGTAGAGTTTGTTTTTGGCAGTGGACCACCAGATTGGCTTCCTTTTTTTGGAGGATAGCATCTTGGTTCTGTTAGGGACTGCACGATCCATGCACTTGTGTAAGAGCTTATAAAGCACATCTGTGCAGGATTCAGCAGTTGTTCCTCTATTGTCCATCTGCATGGGTGTCGTGAAGTTTGCTACTTTTGTCTTAAGAAGCATGAAGTTGGCTTTAGAGAAATTTTTTACTGTGGTTTCCCTAACGGGGGGTGGGGGCGGGATGTGGATGTCTAGGGTGAGTAGCTTGTGGTCGGATCTGACCAACGAGGAATTGACCTCTGGTGTGGAACACCAGTTGCCCATGTTGGTAATGACTAGGTCTAGGACATTGTTGCCCCTGGTGGGGGTGTGGATAAGTTGATCCAAGGTGTTGGAATTTATGAATTCCAGAAAACGTTGAGCAAAAGAGTTGGTACATGAGTAGTTTTCCCAGTTAATGGTGGGGTAGTTGAAATCACCCATTATTAGGGTGTTAGGTTGTACCCTAATATTTTCCAGCAATCAAGAAATGAGGAGTGGGAATCCTGGGGCATGGTGGGGGATCTGTAGCAAGCTACAATTTGGATTGCGGTCTTGCCCAGAGTTAGTTGCACTTGGATAATCACGGATGCATTATGCTGAGCAATTAGCCTGGAGGTGTGGATATCCTTAATGAATATGGACACACCTCCACCTTTAGTGTTCCGGTCCAAGTTAGGTGGCCGAAAGGTGTGGTATGAATTATAGCCTGGTCTGCAGGTGTGCTCTCTGGAGCATTGAACCAGGTCTCTGTCACTGCACAGATGTCGATGTTCTCCATTTTAAGGAGTGCCTTGAGTGAGTGCATTTTGAGGTTTAGACTTCTAGCATTGAGTAGCATTACCCTCAGATTTTGCTTGCTTGTACTTGTTATGGTGGTGAGTTTGTCATTTGAACCTTGCCTAAAAAAGGCACTATGGGGTGGCAAGAGCCTAAGCCAGTATTCAGAATCCCAAGGGCGACAGGTGCAAGCTATCTCTGGCAAAGCATCATGGTCTGTCAATCATGTCCTCCCAGGCAGACAGGTACTGGATCCCCTTAGAATGACACAGGTAGCTTAGCCAATTGTTGAAGTCAATCATTTTGTCCTTGTACTATGGTATCATTCTGCGTGATGGCATTGTGCTACTCAGGGCTAGGGTCATACCTGACTGTGCTACAAGATCGGACAGTTCCTTCATGTCTCTTTTCATGTAGTCCAGGGAGGTACGTCTCAGGTCATTCACACCAACATGGACCATGACATAGTCATATTTGTACTTGTTGTGGAGTGACCTGAGTGTGTGCATTATGTGGCGGATCCTGGCACCCAACAGGCAGCTGACAGTACCTTTCTCCTTGTTTAGCCTGGTGATTGGAACATCAGTGTGCCAAACTATAGAGTCACCTATGACTAGAGTGTTGGGTACATTGTTATGCCTTATGGGCTGTGGTTGAGTGTCACACTGAGTTTGTGGGCTATGTGTCATTTGGGTTGTGTTGGGGAGTGGAGGTTGCTTGTGTTTCTGCTTTGCATGTCCCTGTTGCTTGGGCAGATTTTTATTGAGATCCAAGAAAACACTGGTTCCAAATCACCAAAAACACAAACCAGTCACAGAGAGCTCCTATAAAGGCTGTCCCTCCTCAACAATTGACTGTACGATAGTATCAGCAGAAACACCAGTTCAGATGGATAAAAATTGAAGTTTAATTCCTCCAGCAAGTAGGCACCAGAGTGAGGCAAACAATAAAAACAAACAGTTCTGATATTAAACCAACAGATTAAGCGCTTTCATCTTCTTTCTCTTGGGAGAACATGTTAGAATATAGAGACATTATATGGCAGTTAAAACTGGATGCCTGTACCCCACCCTGTATGAATGATCATACGTCACTTCTTCCCTGCCTTAAAAATGATGGTGTCTAAGCCTAGAAGGGCTAAAAATTAAATTATGTGTACACATTCATTACTATGCTTATTGTAAAACCATGTTAACTTTTTATGGCTGTTTCCTATATGTTGCAATGGATGTTTTCTTGTTTGTTCTACCTTTATGAGTAGTTTTAGGGTTTGAACAAGATCTTTCATATGTATTTATATCTTGTTATACACTGAAAACAAAAGTACTAAAAATACAAAAACATTTAAAAAAAAATTGTTTTATACAGCGAGCACTGTTTAAATAACTTTATTAACAATACTGTTTTTTTTTATTCTAGTTCATTGGCACCATTTGTTTGTTTAATTAATTAATTAATTAATTAATTCATTCATTAATGTTTTATCCAATGGAAGATGAGTAATACATTATAAAATTGGGTGTAGAGAAGGGTTCTGTTTATTCTGATGAAGTCTTCTGTAAGAAGATGAAAGTGCTTAATCTGTTGGTTTAATATCAGAACTGTTTGTTTTGTTTTTATTGTTTGCCTCACTCTGGTGCCTATTTGCTGGAAGAATTAAACTTCATTTTTTATCCATGTGAACTGGTGTTTCTGCTGATACTATCGTGCAGTTAATTGTTGAGGAGGGACAGCCTTTATAGGAGCTCTGTGTGACAGATTTTTATTGAGAGCCTCAGCGAATGTAGATGTGTGTTTTGTGTTTCTATGTGTGTGTTTTGGTGGTGTAGGTTTTGAGGGACTATGTGATGAGTGTGGTGTGATGCAAGTGTTTACACTCTTCTCTTGACTGTCTAGTTCAGTCTTGGGTGAATACAACTTTGCTTCCAGTTTGGCTATATAAGTGCATCTCTCACAGGTTGTAGTGTTGGGTGGTAGGAGGAGAGGGTTGTCTGTGTACATGAGGCATTTGCTGCATTGCCCCAAGATGCCCAGATTCATCAGGTAGATAGCAGAAAACACCGGAAGCTGACCCTCTGGGACAGGTGCTTATTTATTAAGTACTAAAACATGATTTCCTCTAGACAAGTGAGGAAAGTTGAGTGATGTAGTAATTTGTAGCTTATTTAGTGCTTACGAGTTCTGAACAAGTACTAAGCTCAAAGAAACAGATTTGAGTGCTAAACCTAAAAACTGGCTAGTTCTAAGGGAAAATTTGAAGAGCAGACTTTATGGCAACAGGAACAGTTTAACCCTAGCTAAGCAGCGGGGGCTCATAAGCTTACAAACAGTCCTGGATACAGCAAATCTGTATCTGGACTAGACTACTTACAGGAATGGCAGGAAACAAGCTTTGAATTTTTTTTTTTGTAAAGTGGAAAGGGAATAAGGAGGAGCAGAAGATAACTCAAGGTTAAGAACTAAGTGGGTTGGCCTTCTCAAATGTTCTCCCTGTATTAGGTAGAATGAGGTAATGACACTAAACTGGGAAGAGTGTCCCAGATCAAAATTCCAGTAGGGGCGGGCAACTGCAAACCCACCAAGTATAAGAACAGGATACCAATAGGGAGGATGGGTGAGAGACAAAAATCAGAACAAACAAACCCAAACAGGTTTGATACTGAGCTTAAAGCAGAAGTTACAATAGTTAAACACATGTTTTAGTACAGCAGTTAGAAACAGAAAGATCTTGACATAATTAATTCAGGAGTGTAATTGGAAAGGCGGACAGCAAATTTAAGCCAATTACAGCTACAGACATATTTGATGAAGCCAGCCCTGTAGCTGTTGGACAAATAAGACATTGCATCAACTTTTGAAGGATTCTGAATTAGACTAGTGACAACTTGGCTATCAGAAGTCTTCTTTGCGAGAACTGGATTACATTAAAATGGAATTATGCTGTTTTTAATGTAGTAGGTCATGAAATTGTTTTCAACAGCAAAGAGAGAGAAGCTAATTTAACATCTCCATGTGAAAGAGTATTTGAAAAAAAATGTTCCAATGGTTAACGAGCAAATAAGGATTTTTGCCTATGGTTTTGTAGAGCCTGTAGGATTGTTTTAAATAACCCTGCTATTTGCACAGAAGGACTGTTGGGTTTTCTGCTGATGATAATCAATTAAATTGTGATATAACACATGCAGTGTACATAAGCCAGTTTTCATTTTGCACATGCAAAACTATTAAGAAGTTGGAGCTTAAACCAAATGACATGTAAGCCACTAAAACAAGGAATTGCTATAATGTTTTATTTAGGCATAGCCAAAATGAAACCATTTTTAAAAAATTGTATTCTATATCCTTGAAAAAGTGACTTTGGATGAGTGATGGGAGATGTACTGATGATTCTTCAGTAAAAAAATAATCAGAATTTTTGGTAATTTTCCATTATTGGGGCAACAGTTCTAACGCGCGCATTCTGTTATGTCCTGAATCAAAGTTGTAGCTTTTTCTGGTAAAACAGCACGGACTGAGGTAGTCACAAAATAATGTTCTGTATTACTGCCACTTTTCATCCATTTCCCAAAGAGAGGTGTTAACACTGCCCTTATTCATTTCAATATAAAATCCCCCATAATCACAAACCTGGTACCTTCCATCTTTTTACTGATTTTGAGTTAAGATACTGAAACTTAAATTTTTGAAAATGCATTCGGCAGTATGTTTCCTGACATCTGTATTCAGTGTGATCTTGTCCTGAAAAAAATAGTGTATACAACTCTGAACTGGCCCTGTTTTTCATCGATGTTTGTGATTTTGACTCCAAATGTTGCTCTTCTCCACCCTAAAACTCAGAATCCATTTGCGGAAAGGTGGTGTATCACCCCGAAATAATAACGGCAGAAGTTATATTTAAATAATTGGTCTGCTTCAGAAAATACACCTAATTAAAACTCCTTTATTGTGTTATTACAGCCAATATTTAAAATGTGTCCTTCTGGTTGGCTTTTGTCCACGAATACTTTCATGACTGTCTGTGATTCAGGAGGTGCGAAATTAACGGCAATGAAAAAATATACTTTTCGTACCTCAGTAACTAGATTTCACCCACAACTCCCCAAAACTAACAGAAGCAACTACCACTGCCTCTTCATGGTGCCACAGACGTTTCTTCCAAAAATAAGTTGACAACTTCGGGAATGTACCAAGTTAACGTAAGCAAAGCCATAAAATATGTGGAGTGCAAAAATTGTAAGGAATGCTCTTTCTTAGGTTCTGGTTGGTGTTAACATTCATGCCAACATTTGTCAGGGGTCTTAACCACTGACTATTACAACATTGAGAGAAGTGCTCATTAGAATTGTTGCCCCGATAATGGAAAAGTACCACATTTTTTTGCTGGCTTGACTTTTCAAATGTTTCAATACATTTATTTTTTTGTATTACTCTACAGTGTAACTGCAATCCTCTCTCTCTCTCTTTCTTTTTTTAATTAGGATTCTTAATGGGACGTCACACAACAGAAAAGGAATTATCTACTGATGTGCACAAACAGCTTCCAAGAGGAATTCACAGTTGAAAGCTTAGTAGTAACAGTCTCAGAGTGTGATATAAACCAAGAATCATAGTCACAAGTAAATACTAAGAGGCACAGATGTATCTGCATTTAAAGACATAGTCTTATATGGGGTACTGCAAGGTTATCTAACTGTAGGAGACCCATACTGTAGAAAACGGCTTACTAGATTAAAGTACCTTCAGAAAGTTTCTATATTGGCATTTTATTGGTGTTTAATATATTAGTGAGAACGTAGACCATATTTTCACATTTTTTTATATTTTATTTTTATGTATGTTATATTTATTATGACTGTCATATGTTTTAGATACAATTTGTATGTACTAATAGGTTGAGGCGTTTGATTAGTTAGCTTCAGTTTGAAATGCTACTTAACTGCTTTTATATCAGTTTGATTTGTAATCTGATGAAGCAGTATTTAACCGTGAAAGAGTTTACTATTTATGTTCTGTTGTGTACATCTATTAAACCTATGTTTGTCGTGTGGAACCAGCGTTTTTGATTTTTCTATATCAGTTTTTTTACGTTGGCTACTTTATTCAGCGTGGGAGTTTTTCTCTTTAACTACCTTCAAAAAGTGCTCCTGGAGATGATTATAAATACAAGTAGGTGTGGAACGCATCTTGGTTGTCTAGTGAGTAAAAATGGTAAAAGATGAAGCAAAGAACAGTAGCTCTTGTGACGCCCCTGCACTGGCCCGGTAATCAAGGAGCCTCAATCCTCACCACTAACACCAGTGAGGGATGTCCACAGGAGGATGACAAGTACACACACAGTAAAGTACAATTTCCCTTAAGAGCACACAGAGATCACAGTCAGTCTGGGGCTGTTTTTTTCCTCTTTTTCCAGATCCCCAATAAGACTCCCCACTGGCACAGCTATAGGGTTAAGATCTCAGCCAAGTGGTCAAATCAAAACCTCCAGCATCCGCTCTGCCCAACCATTGTTTTGTGCCCCTGCCCAAGTAGCTGACACACACACGCACTCACACACACACACACACACACACACACACACACACACACACACACACACACACACACACACACACACACACACACACACACACAGAGATTTAATTGAGATGGAAACACACAGACACTCCTGGGGAAGGCTGGCACAGGTTTACTAGCTATGCCCCCTTCTGCCTAGACTATAAGGTAGCACCAACTGACACCAACCACTCTTACTTATCAGCTACTATAAGGCCCTTCCCAAAGGGTTACCAATTGTAATATTACTATTATCCAAACGGTAAGTGTGACCAAGACTTTTAAGGCTATTTAGGAGTGGCCTATACAATGTCACTACATACATATGCAAGTACACTAAGAACTTAAATATCTCTAAACAAACCAACCACAAGTAAAAGTTTTAACTATATTTAATAATAAATAAAAGCACAGACAATACTCAATAACTCAACACAGTGACAACAGAGTTCAAAATCACAGACAATATTTTAAAACAACATTGCAGAACAGTCTCACATAAATACAGAAAACATCTAAACTAATCTTACTATATTCCTATCTATCTCTAAGAGATACTATGCCCTAAATTACTTACTGAGCAAGACAAGTGCTGATGAGAGGATGTTGTCAGATCCAAAGACAAATACAAAATGCCCAGACTCACTCTCTGAGACAGTTCTTAAATTACTATCAAACATTTTTACTGGGTTATCTCAGACTACATCATTCTTTGTAACCTCTGCCTTCAGTTCCCAGGCTAACAGAAACTTAAAATTTAGCACATCTATGTCAGAAATACTTATCTCTCAAAAGTTTGCCTGGAACTGGAAGTCGTAAAACAGTTAAACACTTTTATAGGTTCATAGTTTATAGTTTAGTACTAAGCTAACTGCCCTTGTAATCCATTTTAAGCCTAGCCAATTATCCCTTGTGAGACTCAAACCCTGCACCTTGTGTTTGTAAGGCAAACACCTTAACCATTAAGCCACCCTCCCAACCCAATTTACTTTGGAAATCTGTAATTATCTCTCTTTCCAGACAATAAAAAAACTCCTAGCTCTAGACATCCTTGTCTCTTTGCATTAACTAACTTTATAGCACAGTCATAAACAATTTCAACTTATTTTCTCAGAGTTTTGTAAGTTAACTCTGTATGTTCCAACCTCTACCATGAAAACATACATTTGCACAGGCATATAGTTTATACACATTTCTGCTCTAGCAGTTTAATACACACATAACATACAGTTCTCTTACACTTGTAAGACAAGCCTATGGATCATATTAATATTCACAAATGACATATGATTCTTTACAAAGTTCCAGATAGCTGGGCTGGCAGTGTCACATTGTATATAAATCATATTAATACTTTCAAGTGACATATAATTATTTACAAAATTCCAGCTAGCTGGGCTAGCAGCATTTCAGTTTGTCACAGATCTAATGAATGCTTGCCAGCTTGACACATAAGAAGTCTTTCAAGTCACTTAGAATATTCCATCTATATTAGTATGAATGGAGATACAGCTGGAAAGTGTCAAAAACTTCCTCACTCTGCCACGGACAAATGCAATGTGAGGCTGCCCGACTCATATCCTCTGCTGAGAGCATGTGATATAGATGGAAATTTGCATTAATCAAGCTGCCTTACTGGTTTTCATTCTTGAGATTTCTGGTTTTAAATATGTAATATGTTTAGCCACAGGAACAGTTACAATGTTGAACATGAACAATCACAAAGAAGATGCTCTCCTATGAGGTGCGCCCTGCTAGAAGTGTGGTAAAATCTCCAATGAAGTTACTTATATTTAAAGTTCATGCACTTATTTCAGTTTCTTTTAAACAGACACATTCTACTGTGGCAAAGGCTCCTTTACATGACTTACTAAGGGAGAACAGCTCCACACTACTAAGCAGTCGCCTTTGCAAGTGTGAGGAAACTAAGTACCAGAAGGAAAGACACACTGACAAAGGAAGAGGATGCATAACTCATCCAGAAAGTAACTTACTTATTTATTTTATTTTACATTTGTTTACCAGGGTGGTCCGACTGGGCTAGTAGCCCATTTTCTGTGAAGGCCTGGGGAGAAAAGCTCCGATGACAATTCTAGTGACACAGACATAATTTAGGATAGAAATTAGAAAAATCACACTAAAGGAGCAATCCTACAATAAACACAGTTAGAAACATTTTATAACATAATTATAAAATTGTTAATACAAACAGAAGCACGGTGAATTATGTAAATAACAGATGCAGATACAATGTGTACAGATTTTACAGTAAACACCTAGTATTAGGGAAAGGCAGGTATCACCCTTATAACATGCAAATATGAGGTGTCAAGTGACCAGAAAGAAGAGAAAGTTAGTAAGAGATTTGAGAGAAGGAAATGTGAACTAAGAGTGAGGGGAGAAAAACTTGAGAAATTTACAGAGACCAGGAGCTGAAAAGCTATAGTAGTAACACTGAAACAACATGCTTAAGCATCAAAACGCAGCTTGGTCAGTGTCAAGAAAATGGCTACTAAGTTTAACAAGTGGCCTGTCAACATAATGCATATCAACAGGTTGTTTCTCAGCCACTAATATACAGTCACAAATAAATACATAAATAAAAAGGCATTTGTCTGACATACTGCATCAGCAAATTGGATGAGGGCATTAGAAGGAGTGATCGGCCCAAGATATTGAGAAAAAAACTTCGACTGGACAGTGAAGGAAACATAAGGAGGCATTTGCTAGTGGCAGTGTTCAGGAAATGGACAAAAAGTTGACAGGAATGGGATACTGTGAATAAAATAGCCTAAAGAAGTGAACAATTTTAAATCAGGACTACAGTATGTAATGTCCCATTGGAGATCAACACATATTAGTAATGAATCAGTGGCTTCATAAATATGATATAAACTAAAAGGGGTTAATCAGAAAATTCAAGACAGGATGCAGACCTCATGCTATAAGGTATGTTAAGGGCTAACAGGAAACAACAATATTAATCAGAAAAGCGAAAGCAATATTAGGTACTTAAGTTTTCTATTTAGTCCTGCTCCTACTTCTTTGCTACTTATGGATGAAAAAAGAGTTTCAAACCATGGAGAAAATTCACTGAGGTTTCCAGATCCCAACATTAGATTTCATAGGGAAAGGAATTAGTAGGGTTCTTAATATCAGAGCTGAAGTGTTGAGTCAACAAGCTTTGTAAACATACAGGAGAGATGCTTCTATGAAGCTAAAAGACAGAAGTAAATAGAGTACTCAAAAGGACATGGCACCATGCACTTGTTATAGTAGTAAATATGTAATGCAAAGCTAATTACTTTATCAAAAAATAGACTGCTGTTCTCAAATCTAGAAGTCTAAAGGTTACAATATTAGTGCTTCTTCATTTCTAAGGCTGTAATAGGGAAAGAATCTTAGCCACAAGTGGCCATAATTGTCTTTGGTTGAAGAAAAGGTATGTGTACTACGGTGATACAAAACAGGAGCCTCAAAGAAAAACAACAATCTGCTTGTCTCAGATTATCCAAAAGAGCAGAAAACTGGAGGAGGATATAAGGAACGCATACACACTGATGCATACATGCAATATTTCTACATATATTTATTTATATCTATACACACACACACACACACACACACACACACACACACCCATACACAATCTTTCACTATATATATATATATATATATATATATATATATATATATATATATATATATGTATACACACACACACACACACACACACACACACACACACACACACACACACACATGCACACACATGACTCTAGTCCCTTAACTGTTAAGCTACTTCAGATACACTGAAACATATTGATCTCATATGAGTTCAATACAGGCAGTGGCAAGCCACATTCATGTTACAAGAAATAGTCAAATTGGTATGATAATAAGAATTCATCTGCTATTGAAAAGGTGGGAGCCAGTGTGTTATCACAATACAGCTGTGATGGAAGTATCACAGGAATGCTAGCATAAACTAAGCAGGTTGATATATATAGATGGATTGTAGACTGAATATGGCAGTACCATCCAAACTGCTAGAAGATTACCCATCAAAGCAGCAGCTGACACTCGGATAGCCAGTAGGAGATATAAGTCCAGTATGAGATGTGATGAGCAATGGCACAAATCTTGGACAATTAACATGGTCTGGTACTAAGACAGACAGTAATGCAACCAAACATAGTTCTCTACTGCATGAAGGTTAAAAAATAAAAACAATCATTAATGCCTGGAAGACAAGGCCTGTGAAATCAGAACTTTGATTAGGCTTGCCATGCTGCTGGATCAGCCATCCTTGCATAATACATCTAGATCACTCCTAACAGAAGGAGGGTGACCTGGTGTGCCATCTTGTGGTTACTAATACAGATTTTTAGAGTTCTTCTCCATGAAGTGATCAAGTCGCTTAGAATGAGCTGGGGACCAAGAATCAGTCCATGTAAAGGTTTATAGTCAAGCAGATGAATAGCTCTAGCTATGAAGACTTTACTCCTGTAATTGCCCTGGAACCCATACGTGATGATGTGGGATGTTGTCACCTGCGCCAGGGAGAATGGGGTGGTGCATGTTAAGCATGTCAGCTGGTGTTTGTTTCTTCTCACTTCTCTCCTGCAGGAAGAAAACCTATTCCCTACACAACATGGCTTTCATCCTTCCCATAGTACTAGCACTGTCCTTCCAACATATATAGATACTGTCAATAAAGCTAGAGATAATTTCAAAGTAGTCTCTTCCTTATTTCCAGACTTGCCAAAAGCCTTCAACACAGTTTGTCACAGCAAACTTCTACTTCAAATGCCCTCACTAAGTCTCTCTCAGCCCACCCTTCTGTGGTTCAAATGCTAACTGTCCAATGGGTACGAGTCTGTAAAATGGCACTCCATGCCCTCTCCTTACCTCCTAGTCACCACCAGTGTACCAAAAGGCTCTCTCTTTGGTGCCCTCCTCTTTAACATTTTCACCAACACCCTCTATACTTCAACACAATAGGCCACTCTAATACAATACACAGATGATTCCACTCTCAGTTGCACATCTGACCATGTGGTACAACTCCAAAAAATTAATCATGAAGCTTTACCAGCCACTGAAACATGGCTTCATAACTCACAACTCATGCTCAGACCAAAAAAAGACCAAATTACTACTATTCCCCCCAAATTCCTCTTTCATGAAAAAACAAAATTTAAAGTCCTCTGTTTTGATAATAGAACCATTGAAGTCACTCCTAGTGAACTATTAGGGGTGATAGAGGACGATAATCTTACATTTGACCTGCACATACAAAATTGTGCAAGAAAAACTCATCAAAAACTAGGGATGTTTTACAGAGCCAAAAACTTTCTCACCGATGCACTAAAACTCACTTGCCACTACTCATCTACTCCCCACTCTTCTATATGGTGCTCTCATCCTTACTAACCTCCAGGCTTCACAAAAATTAAAACTTGAACAATGCTATAACAAGGTTGCTAAATTTGCCGGACATAACCTTTTCAGAACCCACCATTACATAGCACTGAAAAACCTAAATTGGTTAGAACTGCCACATCAACTAACATATGCACAACATCTTACCACCTATAAAATTATCCAGCATCCATTTGCCTGTCCAGCACTAAAACATACTCTACACAATTATGTTCCAATGACCAAAAACTCCTGTCTGTTTACAAACCTAGCAAATCTGCTGGGCATTCTCTGTGCTTGTACAAGGTTGCTAAAGCTTGGAACTCCATACCTGTATCCATCAGGTCTATACCCTCGCATCTTTCAAACCACTCTGAAAGACCTCCTAGCTAAAACCTGGCTGTGTTCTTGCTGAAAACTAGGGTAAACTATATCCCTAAATATGAACACGTACATTTTCATTCCCTATACCTCCTTACTCTTCCTTCTTCACTTACTTCCTTAGAGCTATCTATTTCTCTTCCCTGACTTTCTCTCTAAATATACCATAAGCCTGTTTTTCCCTCACTTCATATTGCAGTTCCTATTAGTATTAGACAAACGTACCTATAATTTCTCTACAAACTGTCTAAAAGTTCTCTAAATATTAAATGATTGTCATATACCTTGTATCGATTCTTAACCTTCTTCTTCTTTAGGATGTTCCCATTTGGAGTTGCCACAGGAGATCATTTGTTTCCATTTCTTCCTGTCCTCTGTATCTTGTTCTGTCACAACAACCACCTGCATGTCCTCTTTCACTAAATCCATAAACTTTATCTTAGGCGTTCCTCTTTTCCTCTTACCCGGCAGCTCCATCCTTAGCATCCTTTTCCAATATACCCAGCATTCCTCCTCAGCACATGTCCAAACCAACACAATCTTGCCTCTCTAGCTTTGTCTCCAAACAGTCCAACCTGAGCTGACCCTCTAATATACCGATTACTAATCCTGTTCATCCTCGTCGCACACAATGCAAATCTTAGCATCTTTAACTTTGCTACCTCCAGCTTTGACTCCTGCCTTTTTATTAATAGCACTGTCTCCAACCCATATAAAATAGCTGATCTCACTACCCTCTTGTAGGCCTTATCTTTCACTCTTACTGGTACCCTTCTGTCACAAATCACTCCTGACACTCTTATCCACCCACTCCACCCTGCCTGTACTCTCTTCTTCACCTCCCTTCTGCACTCACCATTACTCTGAACTGTTGATACCAAGTACTTAAATTCATCCACCTTCCCTGCATCCTCACCATTCCTCTAGTCTCCCTCTCACTTACACACATATATTCTGTTTTAGCCCTGCTGACCTTCATTCCTCTCCTCTCTACAGCATATCTCTACCTCTCCAGGGTCTCCTCAACCTGTTCCTACTCACGCTACAGATCACAATGTCATCAGCAAACATCATAGTCTACGGGGACTCCTGTCTAATCTCATCTGTCAACCTGTCCATCACCACTGCAAATAAGAAAGGGCTATTTGGTGATCCATGATGTAATACCACCTCCACCTTAAATGCATCAGTCACTCCTACCGTAGACCTCACCACTGTCACACTACCCTGATACATATCCTGTACCACTCTTACATACTTCTCTGACACTAACGACTTTCTCATATAATACCACAAGTCCTCTGTAGGCACCCTGTCATACGCTTCCTCTAAGTCCACAAAGACACAATGCAACTCCTTCTGACCTTCTCTATACTTCTCCATCAACACCCACAGAGCAAACATCACATCTGTAGTGCTCTTTCCCGGCATGAAACCGTACTGCTGCTCACTAATCATCACCACCCTTCTTAACCTTGCTTCCATTACTCTTTCCCATAACTTCATGCTGTGACTGATCAATTTTATCCTCTGTAGTTACTACAGCTGTGCATATTACCCTTATTCTTAAAAATCGGTAGCAAAACACTTCTTCTCCACTCCTCAGGCATCCTCTCACTTTCCAAGATTTCATTAAACAATCTGGCTAAAAAGTCCATTGCCATCTTTCCTAAACACCTCCATGCTTCCACAGGTATGTCATCTGGACCAACAGCCTTTCCATTCTTCATCCTCTTCATAGCTGTCCTTACTTCCTCCTTGCTAATTCGCTGCACTTCCTGATTCACTATCCCCACATCATCCAACCTTCTCTCTCTCATTCTCTTCATTCATCAGCCCGTCAAAGTACTCTTTCCATCTACTCAACACACTCTTCTCACTTGTGAGTACGTTTCCCTCATTATCCTTTATCACCCTTACCTGCTGTACATCCTTCCCAGCTCGGTCCCTCTGTCTAGCCAATCGGTAAAGGTCCTTTTTCCTCTTCTTTGTGTCCAGCCTTTTATACAACTCTCCATATACATTATCCTTTGCCTTTGCCACCTCTCTCTTTGCCATACGACTCATCTCCTTATACTATTGTCTACTTTCTTCATCTCTCTGACAATCCCACTTCTTCACCAAACTCTTTCTCTGTATATGCTCCTGCACTTTCTCGTTCCACCACCAGGTCTCCTTGTCCTCCTTCCTCTATCCAGATGTCACACCAAGCACCTTTCTAGCTGTCTCACTTACCAGCTCTGCAGTAGTTACCCAGCTATTTGGTAACTCTTCATTGCCACCCGGTACCTATCTTAACTCTTCCCTGAACTCCACCTCACAATCACCCATTTTCAACTTCCATCATTTAATCCTTGGATCTGCCCTCCCACTCCTCCTCCTCTTCTTGATCACCAATGTCATCCTACAGACCATCCTATGCTGCCTAGCTACGCTTTCCCCTGTCACCACTGTACAGTCTCCAATCTCCTTCAAACTGGCCCTCCTGCATAGGATATAATCCATCTATGTGCATCTTCCTCCACTCCTGCATGTCACCCTATGCTCCTCCCTCTTCATAAAATACGTATTCACTACAGCCATGTCCATTCTTTTCACAAAATCCACTACCATCTGACCTTCTGCATTTCTCTCCTTAACACTATACCTACCCATCACTTCCTCATCCTCTCTGCTCCCTTCACCAACATGTCCATTGAAATCTGCACTAATCACCACTCTCTCACATTTGGTTACACTCACTACCACTTCATCCAACTCACTTCAAAATTTTTCTTTCTCATCCATCACAAATCCAACTTACGGAGCATATGCACTAATAACATTCATCATCGCCCTATCACTTTCCAGCTTCATTAACATCACTCTGTTCTACACTCTTTTCACCTCCAAAACACTATTGGCATACTGTTCCTTCAGGATAACCCATACCTCATTTCTCCTCCCATCCAATCCATGACAGAACAATTTGAACCCACCTCTGATACACCTGGCCTTACTAGCCCCCCCCCCCCCCAATCTGGTCTCTTGCGTGCACAATATATCAACCTTCCTTCTCTCCATCATATCAGCTAGCTTTCTCCCTATACCAGTCATACTGCCAACATTCAAAGTTTCTACCCTCACTATCTCACTCCTAAACTTCCTCCTCTCATGTTGCCTTCGGGCATACCTTCCCCCCTCTTCTTCTCCTCTTCCTTCGGCCAACAGTAGCCCAATTTCCACCAACACCCTGTTGGTGGTCGTTGTTAATCCAGGCCTCGACTGATCCAGTATGGAAATCTGTATTGTTGTCTTCATATGTCATTTGGCACAGGTTTTACACTGGATGCCCTTCCCGACGTAACCCTCCCCATTTATCTGGGCTTGGGACCAGCTCAAAGAAATGCACTGGCAGTGGCTGGGTTTGTATTGAATCTTAACCAATGTTTTTATATTATGTCTAATTTGTTATAATTATTTAAACTGCAATATTTTTGTTTATTATTTTGAAGATTGTAAAATTATTGATCTTAAAATGTTTTGTAACAATTTGGAGCTTTTCTCCACAGACCTCTGCTGAAAATGGGCTTCTACTCAGTCGGACATTCCCGTTAATCAAATGTCAATAAGTAAATAAATATATATACAAACACACACATATATATATATCTATATATATATATATATATATATATATATATATATATATGTGTGTGTGTGTGTGTGTGTGTATGTGAGAGAGAGAGTTTCCCCTATCTAAAGAGACAATGTTTAAAAGTGAGCAATCTAAACTTGTAACTAGAACTATCCAGATGTCTGTGAACATACAAAAAAGTCAACAGTTAAAATATTGGGGGAGGGTGCACATTGCTAAACATTGTTTAATTAATTGGACTACTATGGCAAAAATGTGACTTCTAACATACTGATAAAAGAAAATGTACCAATGAAATGTGACAAAGTAACTACTATAACAACAGAATCAGCAAATTGTCTGTGTTAGCCAAACATAAAATATTGATATATGGGAAGGATTGAAAAAAAACAAGAAGAAGAGGTGGAGCTAGCATGTGACATTGGGGGCAGCAAATTCAGACTCTGTCGATTAAAGTACTACACTGTAGCTTTGATACCCAATTTAAGACATGATGTAACTGGCAAAAACTTTCTCCTTGGTTCAAAACACTGTGGAAATTATGGCAATGGGTGCACAGTTAAATACACTGTGATCAGAATATACCACTAGTAAAAAAGATTGGGGTGAGAGCAATCTCAAACACAGTTATAAATGCACATCCCTGAACAGACTAATAGCAAAAATGGTGCGAGGGGCAGCAGTCTGAGGCACTGTTAAAATCCATAGCCCTGACAAGGAGAAATTGGATATGAATCTGGATTTAGCTGAAAGGCATAGAAACACCAGCTTGATACTGTGCCTTTATGAAAAACCACTGTTAAGTTAGAGAAAGAGGTCTGTGCAACAACTGAAAGGGAGCAACCCAGACTGCATGATGTAAAATCTTGTCAGAAGATTCTGTTTAATAAAGTAATGAAGGATGTCTGTGTCTCGACAGAGCAGGATAGACCCATAAAAATAACCCCACCATGAGAAGAAAGAGAAACTGAACAGAGTCATAGTTTTTAAAACAGGACTCTTACTAGCACGTACTTGAGGCAAACATTAAATGGTAAAATAATTGCCAAAAATCAAAAGCAGAAGAAAGCAACTGCCACAAGTTTCCTTTTGCAGAGGAGGTCTAGGAGAAGAAGAAATACGTATACTTGTATCCACAGGGGAAAAGGTAATGCCCTCTAATTCACATTAGTGTACTGATGATTGTTTTCCTGACTTACAGGATTTACAGATTAGCAATACACATTTTAAGAAAAGACAAAGCAAAGACTATACATTAAGCAGGTCCACAGAATATATTGCCAGAACAGAAAGAGAACCAGATAAGTAGACTGACCTCATCCTATAACCATATTTTGAGTTTTAAAGATCATATGCAAAGATTTTTGTTATTATTTCTTTTTGCTGTAATTATGCTTTCATTATGTAAAGTGATTTTCTGATTATAAAGTAAATAATTTTTACTTTGGTTACTTCAGTGGAATTATGCATCTTAAGTAGAGTAAATTTGTCTTTTTACTTGCTGTAGGCTGAGAAGCTGTTCAGTTACATCCTGTTTTCATGTCACATGACACAGAATTCTAATGATGTCATTGTGAGCACTCACAAACAGTATGTAGTTGGCAGGTGTTTTCAGTAGTCAGTAGCAGATGCCAGCATAGAAATATGGCACAATCAGTCAATAAATCAACCAATAAATGCAGTTATATTCAATTAAAAGCAAATTAGAACACAATAAGATTCACTATAAAGTATACAGTGATTGACATACAATATAGTAGCATAGATGTAACACTAATAGTTGTCTACCATACAATAATCACTTCATTTTCAAAGACTGGACTAGTAATGGCTGCCAATGCATTCTGGAAATTATTGTATAACCCATGAAGTAGTACCCTTGCAAAAAGCCAATGCTAAGTTAATTTATCTTTTGTTGACTGGGTTAGTCCTACCAGGCTAGTGGCCTCTTTTCAGGGGAGTCCTGAGGTGATATTTATACTTCTAGGAGAAATGTGGCATGAACATCAGGGAACTTCCCCTCCTCTTTGGCATAGGGGGATGCATTTAAGTGTAGCATGTTTTGCTTCCTGTTTCCA
Source organism: Protopterus annectens (assembly GCF_019279795.1). Classification (NCBI taxonomy): domain Eukaryota; kingdom Metazoa; phylum Chordata; order Ceratodontiformes; family Protopteridae; genus Protopterus; species Protopterus annectens. Next base: position 745,772,495 of record NC_056730.1, on the reverse strand, counting down.
TTCCAGGCACATAGGCGGCTCCGAGAAACAGAGGGGATGGAGAGTGTATGTTGAGCTGAAGACTGGGCTGAAAATGAAAATACAAGTCTGGATATGATGGTGAAAGTATCCAAAAGATAAATGTGACGCAGATGTAGAATTTGTTTATATCGCAAGAAAAGGAGTTAATGGAGCAGAGGAGTTTACCAAAGGTTCAAGTTGAAACAAGAATAGATTCAGAGCACCTGTCTCAAAAGAAATTGTTCGAGGGAGAGACAGAGACTCAGCAGGAATGTAATATAACAACCTTCCAGTCTGGAGGGTTGCTGGATGCTTATTTAAAAGAACTCATAAATCAAAGTGAACCGGGGAATGAAGCTGCAGCATCATGGGGTGATATAATGGAGAACATACAGTAAGAATAGGACGATGGAAACGTAGTTGAAAAGAAACATATGTGCAAACAGTGAAGGAGGAAGGGAGAAAGAAAGGTCAAGGATGTGAATGAGACAAGGAAGAGTTATACAGTGTGAGTAAGCAGTAAAAAAAGAAAAAGGTCTGGGCAGGTGCAAAGTTTGGGACTCAGTGATTGCACCGTTGAGTATGACAGCAAAAGAGGTAAGAGCCTTCATTATTAGCAATAATGAGATATTCTGTGACATAAATTTTGAGACTAGACAGGCTAAGGAAAATTTCACAGAAAAATATGAACAAAGGAAGAATGAGAATCCATGGTCAAGGTAAAAAATAATGTAATATGTGGCTCATCCTTTACCCTTTTTTTGCTTTCTTTTGAAAATATACTTTTGACATTCTTTCTTTCACTTTTTTTCCATATGGAATTTTTCTTTCCTCTCACCATTTGTTAAGTCACAATTCTTCTTCACTTTTATCCACTAATACGTTTTCCCTTTCTTTCTCCCCTTCTTTTGGGTTTAAGCTGAAACAGGAATAGATTCAGAGGACCTGTTTCAAAAGAAATTGTTTGAGGAAGAGACAGCCAGCAGGAATGTAATATTACAATCCTCTAGTCCAGAGGGCTGTGGGATGCTTATTTTGGTATAATCCTTTCTTAGAGAAACAAAAAAAGGGTTATGTTGCAATTCAGAAATGAAATTGTAGCAAAAGACTTAAAAGAACATTTATTGTGCTTTTGCAAAGATGTTATAGACACAGCAAAGATTTATGATGAAAGAGGTATATGGACTGGGGGCTGGGAATGTGACATTATATTAAAAATGGAAACCGATAATGTGATACATATTCCTAGTGTTGTTAATGTCAATGGCAATAGGGGATTTGTAAAATATAGAGGGCAGCCTAAAACATGTTTTTTTTCTGTGGAAAAGGTGATCATTTGATTAGTGAATGTGATGAAAGAAAATGTTTTATATGAGGTACACCTGGACATGAAGCCAAAAAATGTGATTTGAAATGTAAGAAATGTGGTAATACTAGACATGCATGGTTATAGTGTGAAAAATGTGCAAATGGAAAAAGAAGTTATCCAAAAAGTAGATCACAATAAAGATAAAGGAAAAGAACAAGAAGGGCTGACTGAGACTCAAGATATAGAAATAAACCCAAAAGAAGTGGAGAACGAAGGGGAAGTAGATAGTGGATACACGTGAAGAAGAATATGTGAATTGACAAATAGTGAGGGAAACGCGAAAAGAAAGAATTTCAAAAGTCCTGTACATTTACAAAAGAAAGCAAAAAAGGTAAAGGATGAGACACATATTACATTAATTTTACTAAAAGACAAAGATTCTATGTTAATAGTATGAAAAATGTTAAGAGAAGAAAAGGCATTTTGAAATGGTGTGTCTTAATAGATGTTCATATTATAGTATTAGAGGATACTAGACTATTAACGAAGGAAAAAAAGGAAACAAACAGAAAAGCTATGGGATGGACCTATCATTTGGAATAAGGAATAGACATTTATTCAGGGATATACACAGGATACTGTGTTGAAAAGATATTAAATTATTAGATATTACTATAGCTGAATTACACTATTAGACTTAAGATGGAATAGAAATGTGTATAGAGTTATTACTATATATGCATATGTTACAAGGAGAGAAAGAGAGATAATGTTTAAAAAGATCCTCAATTATATTTGTCTCAATGTGGATATAACATAGTGGGTGACTTTGTTATCTGAGAACAAATAATAAAAACAGTAGTGATGTCAAAATAGTAAATGAAATGATGAAATGTGGCAAGCTATTTATATGGGACAATATACATTGGATATACAAGGGGTGAGACTAAAACTGAAATTGATTATTTCTGAATAGGTTAAAAATTATGCAGAAAGGAATTAAAAAAACAGGGTTCTCAGACCATATAACAATATGGATAAAAGTAAATGAAAAAGAAGAATATAAACAAATAGGTAAATTAATTAAACGGGTGAATAAAGAAGAGTTAAAACAAGAGGACAGGAGAGAAATAATTAAGTTATGGAAAGATCATATAAATATCAGAATGTTCTATAACAACTGGGCAGTTTGTGGATATCTTTTAAAGAAAAATATAAAAAATGTTTTTAGAATGGATAAAGAATAAGAGAGAAAAAGAAAAATATAAAACAGTAACCCAAGCAATGTTTTGACAATTGATAAAGAAAAAGTTTGCTATGAAAAAGAGAAATAAATATATGAAATTAATCAGCTAAGAATTAAGAACTTATTATACAAGCAAAAATATTATCTAGAAAGAAGAGAAGTAGCTCCTTATTTAACTAAAATGGTGAAAGAAAACAAAAAGGTAATAAGATACTTAAAAGACAAAGAATAAAAAAGTAACAACTCAAGAAGGAATGTGTGGAATTGTTAAAGAATGTATAAGACAATCATTTATTAAAAAAGAAATGAAGTGAAACTAAAAGAATAAAAATCGACAGATTAGTTAAAGAAGATAATGAAAGTCTGGAAGAAATGATAAAGTTGAAAGAGTTAAATGAAGCATTAAAAGACATTAAGTTGAGTACCGCAATAGGATTAGATGGTATTGAATATTATCTGTAATGAAATGGAAGTTTGGCAAAATTGTAGAAATATTGAATGAATGGTTAGAATTGGGAATAGTAGATGAAGAAGTATGTACCGGAGTAATAATATTCATATGGAAAAAAGGAGAAAATGATGACATAAATACTGAAGACCAATAGTATTGAATGATACAGACTATAAAATACTTATGAGTATAACTAAAAGGCTAACGAAGAAAAAGGATAAAAGGTTACTTGATCAAATGACATTTGATAGAAAGGGAAAAGGAAGTCAAGATGTATTATGGATAATAAAAAAGTAATATATGATATTATAAACAGGAAAGTGGAAGCAAAGATTATGACAGGAGATTTATGCAAGGCATTCAATAAAACACAATATGATTGCTTATGGGAAATTCTAGAAGCATATAATATAAGTAGGAAAACAATACAGGTAATTAAATCAGTGTATGAAAGGAATAATATTAGAATAAACGTGAATGGATTGCTAACTAAAAAAATAAAAAAATAATGTAGAATAAGACAAGGATGTCCAGCTAGTACTATCTTATTTTCTTTAGTTATGAATGTCACAGTGAATAACATCAATAAAAAAACAGATATTGTAGGATATAAGATGACACAAGGTTTGCAAATACCTATAATGTACATATATGCAGATGATATTATGTTAATTGCCAGTAATAAAAAGGGATGAAAGAGACATGTGAGAAGTTAAATACATTATTACGAAAAATTGGTTTATGTGCAAATGTAGCAAAAAAATTAAAGGTTTAGATGGGAGGGAAATATAGGTGACATAATATTTAATGATGAATCTATAGCGGTATTAGGAATAGTATTTGGATTGAATGCTTATAAGAATAAGCAATGTGTAAAGGTGTCTCAAGAAATAAAAGAGATATGTAACTTTTGGAAAACATTTAGATTGTCATATAGGAAGAAAATGTATTTAATAAAGTTTATTCTGTTAGGTAAAATGGCATATATAGCTAATACATATATGTTGCCAACACAATGTGATAAAGAATCTTTGTCTGTGATGCCTGTGCCCTGGCCCAGAAATCAAGGAGCCTCAATTCTTACCACTAACACCAGTGAGGGGTATCTCATATAGGAGAAAAGGATAATAAATACACACAGTAAAGTGCAATTTCGCTTAAGAGCACACAGAGATCACAGTCAGTCTGGGGCTGGTCGCTCCCTTGCTCTCCAGGTCCCCAATAAGACTCTCCACTGGCACAGCTACAGGGTCCTGATCTCAGCCTAGTGGGCAAGCTAAAACCTCCAGCACCCTCTCTGTCCAACCAGTGCTTTGTGTCCCTGCCCGAGTAGCTGACACACACACACACACACACACACACACACACACACACACACACACACACACACACACACACACTTTGGGAAGAGTTTATTCAACCACACAGACACTCCTGGGGAAGGCTGGCACAGGTTCCCCAGCTGTGCCCCTTTTTCCCAGAATACATGGTAGTACCAGCTGCCACCACCCACTAATATTTATCAGCTACTAAAAGGCCCTTAAAAGGGTGTCCAATTATTACTGTACAATATTATTATCCAATTGGTAGTACAGCCCAGGGCTAAAGCTATTGAAGCGGCTTTGTACAATTTTACCAAAGGTATGCAAGTACTCTAAAGAGCTTAAATTATCTCTACAAAAACAGCCACATTTGGAAGGGTTTAAAAATATTTAATAACAAATAGTCAAAACACAAGACAATACTTTTTACTACACAGTGCTAGTCAAGAGTTCAGAGAGCACAGAGAAATACTTAAAATAATTCAGTAGTACAGTTCTGACATCACAGAAAAACACTTAGTCTAATCTTTCTAGTTTCTAGCTATTTCTAAGAGAAAACACAAGTCTAAGATAAACTTACATATAGAGCAAGACAGTGCTGGAGAGTTGGATGGTCAAGACAAAAATGCTTAACGCTCTCTGATTCTCTCTGTTTTTAAAATTACATTCCTGGTTCATATTACATCATTCTTCATACTTTACTGGGGTTCCCAGGCTAACAGGCTACATTCTTTAGTAAGCCCACACCATGTCTTGAAGCAAAGCCATTAAGGTCATTTATGCATGCAAACTCTGGCCATTAATTCTGGCCTTAAAACAATAGCAAGAATTCTTTCATCTAGACCATCCAGAGCAGTGTTTACATCAAAGGGTCACAACATGCCTTACTTGGTCAGCAGAGTGCACTGTTACATTTTTTTCAGTTCCACACGTAACATTATTTTTACCATTTAAGACAAGAAGTCTGTGGTTTACATTGACATGTACAGATGACAGAATTATCTACAAAATTCTATCTGGCTAGGCTGGCAACCTTCACTTATCTTCACCCAATCTTCACATTGTCTATTATATTTTCTTTTTATGGGGTCAAGACTGAACCCGGTAAAGAGGGGAATTTTATATATGAAAGAAGCACTAGAAGGGTTATGCTTAATAAATCCAGTTGTCTTGGCAGCATCGGTAAATTTATACAGAGCACTGACAGGACATTCCAATAAAAATAAGAATTTGATATAACTTATTTTATCTTACAAGTATAAAAGTGTTTGGGAAAAAATGGAAATAAAGAAAAGGGTCAAAAATGTTATAAATGAAAAAGTAAAGGAATATCAAAATAAGATTACACTGTGGAAATTAAAAGTGAATGAGAATGAAAAGAATAGGGAAGAGTGTTATTTAAATATCATGAGAACATGTTATTTAGTTAACCCTTGGAAACATTTAGATACACAAAAGAAAGCAATAATAATGAGATATAAATTGTACAAGAATTTAAATGAATGTAAAGATTTTCTTTGGAGACTGTCTATAAGTAATTCATCTGTCAAGGCAAATATGTCTTACAAAAGAAAGCTCAACAGAATATGTAATAATTGTTGTAAATATGAAATAACTGAATATGTATTTTTGAAATGTGTGAGGGTGAATAAAGTATGGGAAGAATTAAGGAAAAATAAAATGTTAGAGGGCATTACAAATGTTGAACAGATAAATATGGCCATGATTGAGTATGGTTATTATAGTGACAAAAACAAGATGATGTAAAAAATTGACAGAATACTATTTTTTTGTTTTATGGACCTTATGGACTGAAAGATTAAATGAAATTAAATTCAATGGAAAATGGACATTAGCAGAAATGATGGAAAGATCATAGAGATACGAGAATGTTTTATGAAAACTGGATGATTTAATGGAGAAGTTTTAAGGAAAATTATAAAAAGTGTTTTCTGGAGTGTCAAGCTGGGAAGAGAAGGCTAGAGAAATTAAAATACGGGCAGCTGAGTCAGGAAGTGTTTAGAGGAATATTAAGAAATAAGACAGTATTTTATGAGCAAGAGAAGAAAATATTTGGTATAAATCAGGAGAAGATTAGGAAACTGTTACATAAAGATACTTTCTACAAGGACAAAAGAAGAGGTGGCTGCATATTTTAATAAATTAGTAAAAGAAAATAAGAGAATACTAGGGGAATTAAAGAATAATGGAGAAAGAAAGACAACACAAAACTGTATACTTGAGGTGATTAGGAGATATATAGAGCATACTTTTGTAAAGAAAGAGATAAAATTGAGACAAAAATGGACAGTTAGAAAAACTAAGTAAGGAAGATAATGAGAGTGTGGAACAAAATATAAATGTAGAAGAGATAAACAGAATATTAAAAGAACTTAATTTGGAAATAGTTACAGGAATGAATGGTATTGAGTATGATATGCATAATAATATGGAAGACTGGCAAAAACTGTATTTTATGGAGGTACAAAAAAATGAATGGTTAAAGACAGGTGTGGCAGATAAAGACATATGTACTATGATTATGAAATTTATATGAAAAAATGAAGAAAAAGATGATGTAGAAATTGGAGACAGTGTTGAGTAACACAGATTACAAGCTATTTATGACAATAATAGCTAAAAGATAAATTAACAGAGTACATAAATTGCTTGAACATACAATTTTTGGTATAAAGGAGAAAGGAAGTCAGAATTTATTATGGATAATAAAAGAAGTAACAGATGACATTATAAATAAAAAGGTGGAAACCAAAATCATAGTAGTAGATTTGAGTAATGCATTTGACAGAATACAATATGAACGTTTATGGGATATATTAGGGGCTTATAATATAAATGAAAGGATAATAAAAATAACTAGGTCGGTATATGAGAAGAATAATGCAAGAATAATATTAAATGGAAGGTTGAGTGAAGAAATAAAAATAGAGAGCAGAATAAGGCACAAATGTCCTGCAAGCAGTATTTTATTTGCTTTAGTTATGAATAAGGTTGTTAATAAAATGAATACAGTATTAAACATGGCAGGTTGTATGATGATGAAGGAAATATGAACGCCAATAATATATACATATGCAGATGACATAGTTTTAATTACTAAGAATAATGAATGAATGGAAGAGGGAAGCAGAAAGCTAAATAAATAATTAAAGATGCTTGATTTATGTATAAATAATTATAGAAGTAAAGGTTTTGGATTTATGGGAAATATAGAAGAGATACAGTTCAATGCTGAGGTTATAGATATATTGCAAATAGTATTTGGATCAGATGAGCTTAGCAAGAAAGTCTTTCAGGACTTGAGAGGTACATGTACATTTTGGAAATCATATAACCTTTCATATAAAAATTATATTTAATAAATTCTATTCTTTTAGGCAAATTAGACTGTTTAGCAAGTATTTACATGGTTCTGTCTAACTATGGAAAAGAGATTATGTCTATTGTATTTTCGTTTATATGGGGGTCAAGGTTAAATCTAGTTAGAAGAGGGATCTATGTAAAGGAAAAAGAGGAGGAATAGGGTTAATTAACCCAATTGTTCATGCGTCATCCTTGAATGTGTATAGAGCTTAGTAGGTTTAAAAAAAAAGAGAAGAGAAATGTAGTAGACTGAATGCTAAATACAAGTTGCTTTGTGAAAAGATGGTGTTAGGTTAAAGATGGAAAAATATGTGAATGAAGGTATAAAGAGTGCCAAAATAAAATTATTTTATGGAAATTGAATATAAATAATGTTGAAAACAACAGGAAAGAATTGCATTTAAATATTACGAAAGAACATTATGTTTTTCCATGGAAACATTTAGAAAAGGAATGCTATTAAAATAATATTTATATGATGTAAAAAAATAGGTGAGTATAAAGATTTTTTTGTGGAGATTGATGGTAGGTAAATAGGCTGTTAAAGCTAACATGTCTTATAAAAGAAAACAAGAAAGAGTGTGTAATTACTGTAGGGAGTTTGAAACCACAGAACACGTGTTTTTGAAATGTTCTAGGGTAAAGACGTTATAGGAAGAAATATGTAATAAGATGTTGAAAGGTTTCTAAAAGGTTGAACATTTACATATGAATATGAATATTTTCAAATACATATATTACAGTAACAAAAAGGTTGAAAAAATTGATAAAAATATATTTTTTTATTTTGTGGACATTACAATAGAGACTTAATGAAGTAAAATTTAATGGCAAATGAAGATACACTTTTGGCTCTGGAAAAAGGGTGGGGGGAATGATTAATAACATATAAAACTGTTTTGCATTATATAAGTCTAAATAATTGTAAATAATATATATTATGTAAATAATGTCAATAATGCATATAAGTTGTGATAATCAATAAAGAACCCCCACTCTTTTCAATAGGTACTGTGGGATCTATAAAGAACCTCTACTCTTTTCAATAGGTACTGTGGGATCTTTTACATCTACTTAAGCTACCACCAACTCAAGGTGATGGGGCCTCAATTTAACATCTCAGCTGATCGACAAAGAATTTAACAGCCAGAGAACTAGTGTTTCTTTTTTCTAGGTTAGAGAGTTTAAAAGAAATGCTCATGAGACCAGGGAACCCCATTTATGTCCAGGGTAATGTGCAAGCTTTGGCAGTGTTCTGAAGTAAAATATTTAAGAATCTTGTTGTACCATAATCAAACCTGTAGTTTAGGGGAGGGCTTTAAGAAGATTCCGATGTCTATGCTAAAGAAGGGCAATGACGGGATGGTAAGAAAAGGGATCAATTAATTCCATATCTCCTTTTTGCTGCAAGAGAAGGACCTCAAGCTTCAACAAGATTTACCCAGATAAGTTATTATATGGTAGACATACTCAGGGTTCACTGGAAATAGCAAAGGGGACTTTGGAGGAGGAAAAAATGTTTAAAAGTGTGACAACACACTTTACAAATTTCTAATATAGTTTTAAAATTAATAGCTAAGGAACATATTTAAAGCAAACAAGAGCTCCAGCTGAGGATATATAATAAAAATGTCTAACTTAGGGAATTTAAAACAGTAGAGAAATGTTAATACTAATTCCCTCTAATGAGAATGAGCTAATGGCAAGTACTTTTTGTGGTAGCAGAGAAAGCAAATAAAGTGGACTCCAAAATAAAATAGACTGGGAACAGAAAACCAGAGCAAATATAGTAATAAATGTTTTGAAGCCAAGAAGGGAAGGTGTAGCTTCTGCAGTCAGCCTGAGAGCTGAAAAATATACCAGTAGTATTGTATAGTATTTAGGAATTATATCCCTGCTGTTCAGATAGGTGGAACATTGTCTAATGTACAGAAGCAAGACAAGAGAGATTTTACTAAGAAAAAAGTGTTCAAGTTGCCTGGAAGAACAGATTTAATACATCATCATACTCTAACTTTGACATTGAACAAGGTAAACCTAAAACAATCCAGGATACCAGAGTCCCATAGAAAAGCAATAAATGAAGAATTGGAAAAAAACTGCTGAAAGTAGGAGCTCCTGAGGAGTCTAAAAGTGAAAGCAACAGTCCAGTCATCTTGGTCTCCAAGCTGAATGGCTCCATAAGAATTTGTAATGATTCTGAGAACTGAATGACATATCCAGAATTGCCACCTATACAATGCCCAGTGTGGATGAGGTCATAAATGGGCTGCACAAAGCAAAGATGTGAAGTTGTTCTATCTCGTTTTGTTCTTACACATGGGACGGAGCCGATCCCTCGGCTCCGAATTGGCCGCTTTTGAAGCTCAGACTCTTAGAGAAGCTCGAGACCCAGTGAATATCCCATGATGCCCTGCTATGAATCCCCAGATCTAGTTTGCTGCTGCAATGGATCAACAGCTCGTTGGAGTTAGCTCAGGCCAGTGACTTTAAATTTCTAATTATTATCTCATTTTTCTTAAAAATTTTTTTTTTTTTTTGTCTTCTAAGTATTAGATATATAGTAGAGTGTTTAATAGTATAGTGTTAGGATTCTGGTTAGTTTAGTTTGCTAGAACCGTTAAATAGTTAGTTTTTCTTCAGGCCTTTGCCTTTCTTTGGGCGTGACAGGGCTCTGTCAGCTATTTTCTGTGTGTTCATAGTTCATAGTTTAGTACTAAGCTAACTGCCCTTGCGAGCCATTTTAAGCCTAGCCAATTATCCCTTGTGAGACTCAAACCCCGCACTTTGTGTTTGTAAGGCAAATACCTTACCCATTAGGCCACACTCCCAACCCAATATATTTTCTTATATATATAATATATATATATATATATATATATATATATATACATATACATATATACAGTTAGAGTGGTAGTTTATATATATTTGTTAGCTAATAGTAGTAAAGTTTATTGGACATTTAACACTCTATATTTAGCGTGATTTAGTAGATTATTAAGATATATACATTTATACATATCTTTACCTATATCTAAGGTTTGTTGTTGCTATTGTTAAACCATGTCTGAAAAGCAAAAATCAGGGTTTAAACGGTGTGAGTTGTGGTCAGAAGATGTCTGTTACAGACAATCACTCCACCTGCGTTTACTGCTTAGGCTCGGTACACCTACAAGAGGTGTGCTCTATCTGCCATTCCTTTAGCGCCAGGGTCCTCCTGGAAAGGCGCAGAAAATTGGTGGATAGAGGACTCCTAAAGCCTGAATTTCAGGCTTCTTTTGATAAGGCTGACACCTCTTCCAAGGCTTCAAAGGGGGTCGAAGTCTTCCAAAGGATCCTCGCAGCCCAAGTCATCGGCTCCGAGTTCCTCTAGCATGGTCCGTGCATCGGCTCCACAGTCCTTGGAGCCGTGTATCGAGTCCCTTGCCTCGGGGTCCAGTTGTGGAACCGATATTGGAGACCCCTCAGTCTCCAATCCTTCAATCGGTTCCATCTTCGGCCCATTCGACCCATCCCTCGACTCATTCTTCCAGGCTCTCCGATGTGGATCTAGACCGAGTGGTTAAGAGGCTCTTAGAGAACCCGGTCCTGGCCAAAATGCTATCTGCTTCGAGCCACTCGGCTTCGAAGCCTGAAATGCTCCCCATGGCTTCTCTACCTCCTCCTCCGAAGCCAATCGAGCGTTTGGAGCTGGGTCAGACGGAACCGATATTGGTAGAACCCTTGGAGCCGAGGTTTGATCCTCCTCCCTTGGCTCCGACCAAGGAATCTCGGGGCCAACAGTCCCTCGCCGGTTCCGGGGTGGAGAGTCGAACTGATACTTTGGTTCCGACTCTTCCACTTGGGGCTTCGGCGCAGGTGGCCTCGGCTCCGTCCTCTGGATTGGAGCAGAGGGTCTCGGTCTGAGGAGAGCTGCCGGACCGGGATTCTGGTGCCTTCCATGCCATGAGGAAGGTCATGGCTGCCAAGACCACTACCTCCTCGGATCTGTCTTCCCCTTCCCCGAAGATCCCCACAAAGCGTCGAGATCCAGGGCCTCAGGTATCCCCATTGGGTGGTCCCTCCTCTCCAGGAACTTCACCGGACGCCCCCACCGATGAAGTCCCTAGGAAGAGATTGTGCAAGAGAAGGCACTTGGATTCCCCACAGGAATCTCTAACATCAGATACCAACTTGGAGGAATCAGAAGGGTCCCCACGGTCCCCCTCAGAAGATGTCTCCTTCGCAGACATATTGGAAATCTTAAGGCAGAGGGGTGATTGGCAGTCCCTTGCCCCTTCTGAGGATGAAACAGTTCTCCTGAAGGCCTTCGGATTTCAACCATCCACCTCCTGGGTTACGCCGCCCTTCGATGAGCTGATGGAACTGGTTGCTCAAAGGGCATGGGAATCACCTGGCTCAGTGGAACCAGTCCCATGCAGGCACAATAAATTTATCACTTCCCCCACCGACAAGACCTTTCTTACAAAAGGAATCCCAGTCAATGCCGTGGCGGCGGCCACCAAGAAAGAGATGTCAGAAACCTCTTTGGCTGTCCATCCTCCTAATAGAGATTCTAGGACGATGGACAGATATGGGAAATGCATATTTAGTTCTGCAGCATTTTCCATGAGGTCGCTCAACTACCTGACACATTTTACCCACCTTCAGCGAGATCTCCTAAAACAGCTGGGAGATACTCTTCAGTGTAATACAGCTGATGCAGTCTTGGAAAAAGTGACTGCACAACTCAACACCCTTATTTCAATAGTAAACTCATCCATGTGCCTCATTTCATATGCGGCCGATGGAATGAGTAGGGCAGCAGGCTCAGCGATAGCTCTTCGGAGGCAATCCTGGATGCGCCTTTGCTCCTTTGTAGAAGCCTTTAAATCTTCATTTGTCAATACCCCATTCGACGGGTCCGCCTTGTTTGGACCCAAAGTTAAGGAGACACTTACTAGGTGTGAACAGGAAGGGAAGACTATGTCTGCTGTACGGGTCTGTTTTTCCACTCCAACCATACCGTACCCCAAAGGGCAACGAAGTGAAAAAATGTGGTTCTGAAAACCTCAAGGAGCTTTCCAGAACACACCTACCGATACCCCCTCTAGAGGCAGAGGAGGGGACAGAAATGGAAGACGCGGTCCAAACGGCAGAGGCGGTCCGCAGAACCAGGGCGACAGGGATCAGTTCTCTGGTAAGCCCTATCAGCGTTCCTGAAAGGAAGCCCAGCTGTCCTACTCTGGAGGCAGTCGAGGGTCACTTGGCTTTATACCCAGACACCTGGCTAAACATTACAATGGACTCTTGGGTAAAAAGCATCATTGCCAGTGGTTATTACATCCCCTTTATAAAAACCCCACCTATATGTACAAGGATCCCAGACGTACCACCCAGTCTGAGAAAATTAGCAGCCATAGAAATCCAAAAGCTGCTGGACAAAAGAGTCATCCAGCCAGTCCCGGCGGACCAAATAGGATCCAGAACTTACTCAAGGTTCTTTTTAGTTCCAAAGAAAACAGGGGACTGGAGGCCCATACTAGACCTCAGCAAACTCAACACCTTCGTCAAGAAGGAAATATTCTGGATGGTCATGCTGCAGTCGATTCTCCCATTCCTGGCAATGGGCAATTGGATGTGCTCTATAGATCTCAAGGATGCTGACCACCACATCAAAATGGACAGATTATCCAGAGATCACCTGCGTTTCCAGCTGGGGGCCAGTCATTATCAATTCAGAGCCCTGCCCTTTGTTCTCACCACAGACCCCAGGGTGTTCACCAAATGTATGGCAGTGGTCACGGCTCACCTGAGACGGTTGGGATTCCGGGTGTTTCCATATCTGGGCGACTGGCTCCTCACCGTCAACTCCAGGCATCAACTAATCCTAGCAAGAGACTACACCATACACCTTTTCTCCCAGTTGGGTATTACCCTCAATTTTGAAAAATCTGCGCTATCACCCCTGCAGCATATTACATTTATAGGGGCAAAACTAGACACTCAACGCAAGAATCAGGTTGCCCCAATCAAGAATCACAACACTAAAAGATCAATTATCCAGGCTCTTAGCCCTCAACAAAGCTCCAGCATCCCAAATACTACAGCTTTTAGGCACAATGGCAGCCACTTTGATAGCAGTCCCGTTAGGCCGCATGCACATGCGAATTCTCCAATGGTTACTTTTTGTGCAATGGTCATACCAGCAACTACCCATGTCACACGAGATCCGATTAACCAATCTTTGCAAGAAAGATCTCAGCTGGTGGTTGCACAGCGACCAAGTAATAATAAGATGTCCCTTTGTTCTTCCCCAACCCACAGCCACAGTGACCACGGATGCTTCCCTGATAGGGTGGGCGGGGGCTATTTCAGGGAAAGACTGTCCAAGGCACTTGGTCAAACATGGAAATGCACCTGCATATAATGTCCTAGAGCTGAGAGCGGTGTTCTTAGCGTTGCAACACTTTCACGACTCTTCCTCCAGGCACAGTTGTTATCCAGATGGACAACATGTCGGTTGTCTGGTACATCAACAAACAAGGGGAAACCAGATCGTACCCTTTATGCCGGGAGGCCCTAAGTATTTGGCAATGGGCTGTATCGACTGGACGCTTTCTGATAGCAACGCGCATCCCGGGGACATCCAACGTGATAGCGGACAAACTAAGCAGAGCCATGCTGTTGCCTCACAAGTGGTCTCTCAATCAACAAGTAGCGGAAAACATTTTCTGCAGATGGGGCCAGCCTTGCTGCGACATATTTGCATCTCCGATGAATGCCAAATGCAGCAGCTACTTTGCCCTTTATCCCCCACTGGGGAAAGAACTGAGGGATGCGCTTGTACACGATTGGCCCCCGGGTCTCCTATATGCTTTTCCACCAATACCTCTAATTCCTAAATTCATGCAGAAAGCCAAAAGTCTGGGAAGGACTGTCATTTTAATAGCCCCATCTTGGCCTCGGCAGATTTGGTTTCCCTTTCTGTGGAAATATCAACTGGAAGAACCATGGATCCTGGACCTAGTGCCGGATCTTCTGACTCATTCGTCGGGAGTTCTCCATCCCTCCCTCCTGTCCCTGAAACTGACAGCTTGGCTGCTCCGATTCCCACACTAGCCAGGTCACATGAGTTGTCTTCTGTGGTCCAACATATTATAGTTTCATCTCATAAGCTTTCTACCAGGAAACTATATAACAGCAAATGGAAACGATTCGTTCACTGGGCTTCTCAACACGACACGGACCCTTATGTAGCACCTATCCATATCATTTTAGACTTCTTGTCATCGTCTTTCCATGATGGCGCAGCTGCTGCCACCATTAGAGTTCAATTGGCTGCTATCTAAAACTTCCTGTAGGCTTCAACGGCTCTAACATCATGTCGCATAGGCTTTGTAAAGCATTTTTAAAAGGGACCCATCATCTCAGACCACCTATTAGGCATCCTGTCTACCCCTGGAATTTGAATCTGGTTTTATCCCAACTGTTGCTTGCCCCCTTTGAACCTGCTTCATCTTGTCATTTAAAGTTTTTGTCTTGGAAAACCTTATTCCTGGTAGCCATTACGTCTGCACGCAGGGTCTCCGAACTTCAAGCCTTGTCCTTCAAACCCCCATATTTGATTTTTCATCCTGATAGGGTGTCCCTCAGGACAAATCCTACCTTTCTTCCCAAGATCTCTTCAGAAAGTAATTTGTATCAGTCCATTGAGCTCCCAACCTTCTTCAAACACCATACCAACAAACTGGAATATATGTTACACAAGCTTGATGTACATAGACAGCTGAGGTTCTATCTGGATAGAACAAAGGATTTCAGACAATCTGATCAACTCTTCGTGTCTTATGCAGAAAATAAAAAAGGTGTCTCAGTATCAAAAATCACATTGTCCAAGTGGCTCTCTGATTGCATCAGATTCATTTATGCTTCTACTAATCAGCCATTAGAAACCAACGTCAAAGCCCATTCCACACGAGCTGTTTCTACATCATTGGCTCATGCAGCTTGTTTACCTTTAGATACTATCTGTGCAGCTGCCACGTGGTCAAAACCTCACACATTAGATATATAGTAGAGTGTTTAATAGTATAGTGTTAGGATTCTAGTTAGTTTAGTTTGCTAGAACCGTTAAATAGTTACTTTTTCTTCAGGCCTTTGCCTTTCTTTGGGCGTGACAGGGCTCTGTCAGCTATTTTCTGTGTGTTGTTTTCTAATATATATATATATATATATATATATATATATATATATATACATACATATATACAGTTAGAGTGGTAGTTTATATATATTTCTTAGCTAATAGTAGTAAAGTTTATTGGACATTTAAAACTCTATATTTAGCGTGATTTAGTAGATTATTAAGATATATACATTTATACATATCTTTACCTATATCTAAGGTTTGTTGTTGCTATTGTTAAACCATGTCTGAAAAGCAAAAATCAGGGTTTAAACGGTATGAGTTGTGGTCAGAAGATGTCTGTTACAGACAATCACTCCACCTGCGTTTACTGCTTAGGCTCGGTACACCTACAAGAGGTGTGCTCTATCTGCCATTCCTTTAGCGCCAGGGTCCTCCTGGAAAGGCGCAGAAAATTGGTGGATAGAGGACTCCTAAAGCCTGAATTTCAGGCTTCTTTTGATAAGGCTGACACCTCTTCCAAGGCTTCAAAGGGGGTCGAAGTCTTCCAAAGGATCCTCGCAGCCCAAGTCATCGGCTCCGAGTTCCTCTAGCATGGTCCGTGCATCGGCTCCACAGTCTTTGGAGCCGTGTATCGAGTCCCTTGCCTCGGGGTCCAGTTGTGGAACCGATATTGGAGACCCCTCAGTGTCCAATCCTTCAATCGGTTCCATCTTCGGCCCATTCGACCCATCCCTCGACTCATTCTTCCAGGCTCTCCGATGTGGATCTGGACCAAGTGGTTAAGAGGCTCTTAGAGAACCCGGTCCTGGCCAAAATGCTATCTGCTTCGAGCCACTCGGCTTTGAAGCCTGAAATGCCCCCCATGGCTTCTCTACCTCCTCCTCCGAAGCCAATCGAGCGTTTGGAGCTGGGTCAGACGGAACCGATATTGGTAGAACCCTTGGAGCCGAGGTTTGATCCTCCTCCCTTGGCTCCATCGACCTTGATCTTCTTGGTTCCGACCAAGGAATCTCGGGGCCAACAGTCCCTCGCTGGCTCCGGGGTGGAGAGTCGAACCAATACTTTGGTTCCAACTCTTCCACTTGGGGCTTCGGCGCAGGTGGCCTCGGCTCCATCCTCTGGATTGGAGCGGAAGGTCTCGGTCCAAGGAGAGCTGCCAGACCGGGATTCTGGTGCCTTCGATGCCATGAGGAAGGTCATGGCTGCCAAGACCACTACCTCCTCGGATCTGTCTTCCCCTTCCTCTAAGGGGCCTCGTTCTACCTCTTCCCCACAGATCCCCACAAAGCGTCGAGATCCAGGGCCTCAGGTATTCCCATTGGGTGGCCCCTCCTCTCCAGGAACTTTACCGGACGCCCCCACCGATGAAGTCCCTAGGAAGAGATTGTGCAAGAGAAGGCACTTGGATTCCCCACAAGAATCTCTAACATCAGATACCAACTTGGAGGAATCAGAAGAGTCCCCACGGTCCCCCTCAGAAGATGTCTCCTTCGCAGACATATTGGAAATCTTAAGGCAGAGGGGTGATTGGCAGTCCCTTGCCCCTTCTGAGGATGAATCAGTTCTCCTGAAGGCCTTCGGATCTCAACCATCCACCTCCTGGGTTACGCCGCCCTTCGATGAGCTGATGGAACTGGTTGCTCAAAGGGCATGGGAATCACCTGACTCAGTGGAACCAGTCCCACGCAGGCCCAATAAATTTATTACTTCCCCCACCGACAAGGCCTTTCTTACAAAAGGAGTCCCAGTTGATGCCGTGGCGGCGGCCACCAAGAAAGAGATGTTGGAAACCTCTTTGGCTGTCCATCCTCCTAATAGAGATTCTAGGACGATGGACAGATATGGGAAATGCATATTTAGTTCTGCAGCATTTTCCATGAGGTCGCTCAACTACCTGACACATTTTACCCACCTTCAGCAAGATCTCCTAAAACAGCTGGAAGATACTCTTCAGTGTAATACAGCTGATGCAGTCTTGGAAAAAGTGACTGCACAACTCAACACCCTTATTTCAATAGTAAACTCATCCATGCGCCTCAT
Source organism: Protopterus annectens (assembly GCF_019279795.1). Classification (NCBI taxonomy): domain Eukaryota; kingdom Metazoa; phylum Chordata; order Ceratodontiformes; family Protopteridae; genus Protopterus; species Protopterus annectens. The sequence continues at coordinate 745,754,609 of NC_056730.1, read as the reverse complement.
TTCATATGCGGCCGATGGAATGAGTAGGGCAGCAGGCTCAGCGATAGCTCTTCGGAGGCAATCCTGGATGCGCCTTTGCTCCTTTGTGGAAGCCTTTAAATCTTCATTTGTCAATACCCCATTCGACGGGTCCGCCTTGTTCGGACCCAAAGTTAAGGAGACACTTACTAGGTGTGAACAGGAAGGGAAGACTATGTCTGCTGTACGGGTCTGTTTTTCCACTCCAACCATACCGTACCCCAAAGGGCAACGAAGTGGAAAAATGTGGTTCTGAAAACCTCAAGGAGCTTTCCAGAACACACCTACTGATACCCCCTCTAGAGGCAGAGGAGGGGACAGAAATGGAAGACACCGTCCAAACGGCAGAGGCGGTCCGCAGAACCAGGGCGACAGGGATCAGTTCTCTGGTAAGCCCTATCAGCGTTCCTGAAAGGAAGCCCAGCTGTCCTACTCTGGAGGCAGTCGAGGGTCACTTGGCTTTATACCCAGACACCTGGCTAAACATTACAATGGACTCTTGGGTAAAAAGCATCATTGCCAGTGGTTATTACATCCCCTTTATAAAAACCCCACCTATATGTACAAGGATCCCAGACGTACCACCCAGTCTGAGAAAATTAGCAGCCGTAGAAATCCAAAAGCTGCTGGACAAAAGAGTCATCCAGCCAGTCCCGGCGGACCAAATAGGATTCGGAACTTACTCAAGGTTCTTTTTAGTTCCAAAGAAAACAGGGGACTGGAGGCCCATACTAGACCTCAGCAAACTCAACACCTTCGTCAAGAAGGAAACGTTCCGGATGGTCATGCTGCAGTCGATTCTCCCATTCCTGGCAACGGGCGATTGGATGTGCTCTATAGATCTCAATGATGTTGACTACCACATCAAAATGGACAGATTATCCAGAGATCACCTGCGTTTCCAGCTGGGGGCCAGTCATTATCAATTCAGAGCCCTGCCCTTTGGTCTCACCACAGCCCCCAGGGTGTTCACCAAATGTATGGCAGTGGTCACGGCTCACCTGAGACGGTTGGGATTCCGGGTGTTTCCATATCTGGACGACTGGCTCCTCACTGCCAACTCCAGGCATCAACTAATCCTAGCAAGAAACTACACCATACACCTTTGCTCCCAGTTGGGTATTACCCTCAAATTTGAAAAATCTGCGCTATCACCCCCGCAGCATATTACATTTATAGGAGCAAAACTAGACACCGTCAACGCAAGAATCAGGTTGCCCCAATCAAGAATCGCAACACTAAAAGATCAATTATCCAGGCTCTTAGCCCGCAACAAAGCTCCAGCATCCCAAATACTACAGCTTTTAGGCACAATGGCAGCCACTTTGATAGCAGTCCCGTTAGGCCGCATGCACATGCGAATTCTCCATTGGTTACTTTTCATGCAATGGTCATACCAGCAACTACCCATGTCACACGAGATCCGATTAACCAATCTTTGCAAGAAAGATCTCAGCTGGTGGTTGCACAGCGACCAAGTAATAATAAGATGTCCCTTTGTTCTTCCCCAACCCACAGCCACAGTGACCACGGATGCTTCCCTGATAGGGTGGGCGGGGGCTATTTCAGGGAAAGACTGTCCAAGGCACTTGGTCAAACATGGAAATGCACCTGCATATAATGTCCTAGAGCTGAGAGTGGTGTTCTTAGCGTTGCAACACTTTCACGACTCTTCCTCCAGGCACAGTTGTTATCCAGATGGACAACATGTCGGTTGTCTGGTACATCAACAAATAAGGGGGAACCAGATCGTACCCTTTATGCCGGGAGGCCCTAAGTATTTGGCAATGGGCTGTATCGACCGGATGCTTTCTGATAGCAACACGCATCCCAGGGACATCCAACGTGATAGCGGACAAACTAAGCAGAGCCATGCTGTTGCCTCACAAGTGGTCTCTCAATCAACAAGTAGCGGAAAACATTTTCCGCAGATGGGGCCAGCCTTGCTGCGACCTATTTGCATCTCCGATGAATGCCAAATGCAGCAGCTACTTTGTCCTTTATCCCCCACTGGGGAAAGAACCGAGGGATGCGCTTGTACACGATTGGCCCCCGGGTCTCCTATATGCTTTTCCACCAATACCTCTAATTCCTAAATTCATGCAGAAAGCCAAAAGTCTGGGAAGGACTGTGATTTTAATAGCCCCATCTTGGCCTCGGCAGATTTGGTTTCCCTTTCTGCGAAAATATCAACTGGAAGAACCATGGATCCTGGACCCAGTGCCGGATCTTCTGACTCATTCGTCGGGAGTTCTCCATCCCTCCCTCACTCCTGTCCCTGAAACTGACAGCTTGGCTGCTCCGATTCCCACACTAGCCAGGTCACATGAGTTGTCTTCTGTGGTCCAACATATTATAGTTTCATCTCATAAGCTTTCTACCAGGAAACTATATAACAGCAAATGGAAACGATTCATTCACTGGGCTTCTCAACATGACACGGACCCTTATGTAGCACCTATCCATATCATTTTAGACTTCTTGTCGTCGTCTTTCCATGATGGCGCAGCTGCTGCCACCATTAGAGTTCAATTGGCTGCTATCTAAAACTTCATGTAGGCTTCAACGGCTCTAACATCATGTCGCATAGGCTTTGTAAAGCATTTTTAAAAGGGACCCATCATCTCAGGCCTCCTATTAGGCATCCTGTCTACCCCTGGAATTTGAATCTGGTTTTATCCCAACTGTTGCTTGCCCCCTTTGAACCTGCTTCATCTTGTCATTTAAAGTTTTTGTCTTGGAAAACCTTATTCCTGGTAGCCATTACGTCTGCACGCAGGGTCTCTGAACTTCAAGCCTTGTCCTTCAAACCCCCATATTTGATTTTTCATCCTGATAGGGTGTCCCTCAGGACAAATCCTACCTTTCTTCCCAAGATCTCTTCGGAAAGTAATTTGTATCAGTCCATTGAGCTCCCAACCTTCTTCAAACACCATACCAACAAACTGGAATATATGTTACACAAGCTTGATGTACATAGACAGCTGAGGTTCTATCTGGATAGAACAAAGGATTTCAGACAATCTGATCAACTTTTCGTGTCTTATGCAGAAAATAAAAAAGGTGTCTCAGTATCAAAAATCACATTGTCCAAGTGGCTCTCTGATTGCATCAGATTCATTTATGCTTCTACTCATAGCCGGCCTTAGGCATAGGCCAACTGGGCGGCTGCCTAGGGCGCCGCTCTAGCAGGGGCACTTTTCCGGTATTTATTTAATGTAGTTAGACCAGGATGGGGGCACCGGGTGGTGTAGTGGGGGGCACCATGGAGCTCTTTTGCCTAGGGCACCAGTTGACCTAAGGCCACTCCTGCTTCTACTAATCAGCCATTAGAAACCAACGTCAAAGCCCATTCTACACGAGCTGTTTCTACATCATTGGCTCATGCAGCTTGTTTACCTTTAGATACTATCTGTGCAGCTGCCACGTGGTCAAAACCTCACACATTTATCACTCATTACAAAGTGGATAAGACCTCCAGGGACAGGGCTACGTTTTTTTCCACTGTCTTCAGGAATGTTCTCCCATGAGCCACCCAGGATGAGGGTGCTTGGGACGCTACCCATGTGTAACAACAAAACGGCGAGATAGAACAACTTCACATAAAGAAGTTATGTCCTTACCATAACGTTCCATGTGAGTTGTTCATCTCACCTTTTTGCTCTTACATTCGCACCCACCTTCCCTCTCCAGTCGAGTGAGATGGTTGCCTTGGTAGATTGGTCCAGCTGTCAGTCTGTTTAGACATTCCAGCTCTGCTTCTCTCCCCCTACTCTTGTAGTTTTCTAAGTAGCTAGACTTTATAGTTTTATTCTGTCCATAGGCTGTCTTGGTTGCAGCATACTAGATCTGGGGATTCATAGCAGGGCATCATGGGATATTCACTGGGTCTCGAGCTTCTCTGAGAGTCTGTGTTTCAAAAGCGGCCGATTCGGAGCCGAGGGATCGGCTCCGACCCATGTGTATGAACAAAAAGGCGAGATGAACAACTCACATGGAACGTTATGGTAAGGACATAACTTCTTTTTTTTGACTAACATGATTTTAAGAAAGGGGAACTGGAAGATTCTCCTCACCCCTGAAGCTAAAGAGAACACAGCATTATCCACCCCCTGAGGGTCTTTCTCTTCATCCAGTCTTACCCACTGGACTTCATGGAGCTCGTGTGATTTTTTAAATGCTCATAGATAAAGTTCTGAAAACTCATACCAGGTACTAGGTTGCATACCTTAATAACACAGTAATTTACTCAGAAGATTGGGAGGGTCACACTTACCCAAAGTTTAAATTGTGCTGGGCTCTTTAAAACAGTTAATGTTGCCAAAAAAGTTTTAAATGACAGAAACCAGATATTTAGGATATGTGATTGGGACATAGGTAATTAGAACACAAACAGAAAAAAAATTGTCAAAAACTGGCCCATTTTTACTATCCATGTACAAGTTAAAGCATTCTTAAGACTATCTGGCTACGACAGAATATTTGTATTCAACTTTGATATTACAGCCTGTGCACTAATAGACCTACAAAATGTAAGGCACCTGTCCAGATATGGTGGCCCATAGAATCAGATTTGGCTTTTAGTCACTGAGAAGCTGTCATATGTTTGAAGCCTCTTTTGGTGTCTCCTGATTTTAATAAACCCTTTATTGTGTATACCTATGCATTTCAAGTGGGGTTGGGAATTGTTTTATTTCAGGAAGTTGGGGGGATTGGGGTGGGAAGAACACCCAGTCTGGAATCTAAGGAGGAACTTAAGTGAGGTTGACACAAGATATTCTGCCACAGAATGATAATGTCTCAGTACTAAAGTTCATATGCACATTGATGAAACCGAATCCAGACCTTGCATTCAGGTTTCTCCATTTTGAGAAGCTCGCTGGTGGTTAGTGGCACTTCACAGTTCAGTTTCACATAAAATAATGATTTTATGTGAAAACAAGACTTGCAAAGGAATGCTTCATTAATGCCAGCTCTCCTCTCTTTTTGAGTAAGTGGCTCTGATCGATGTTCCCTAGTGATGTCCATATGGGGAAGGAAGCCTACCTCTCTCTCTACTTCCACCATTTAGAATATTACTTCAAATATTTTTTAGGCTACTTTCAGTATAGAGTTATTTATTACTCCATTTCCTGCTAGTTAGTAAAAGGAAATGGGTATGTCTTTTTTTCTGAGTTTGTAATCGATTGTGGCTGTAACAGAAATGGCAAGATGACAGGATGAGCACTACGACAATATTTAAGAGCCATACAGCTTTGTGTATTGATTAAATATTGATTGTATCTTTGGGGCCATTCTTGGCTGTTTTTTTTTTTTTTTAAGGTGAAGTTGAGTTGAAAACCATCTACAACTCCTACCTCATTGCATCACTATGCTAGGCATGATGACATATATGCACACAGCTATTCAGCAGCTTCCTGGAAATATTATTGATTTAAATTAATTAAAGACAGTTTTAGATGAATCTTAATTTTTTTGGCAGAGTGGTTTCACCACTGTGTGTGGTTAGCCACGCTACAAGACATTACAATAGTAAGTGCCACCATTGTGCATGATCTTTAAATGGGCACTGATTTATTTACAATGGTATTTGTCGGGACATACTTTTACTTTTGGTAATTTACAATGTACCCCTGAAGTGATTGTACAAGCAAACATCAAATTGTGTATGTGAACTTTGTCAGTACAGCCTTTTCGCTTCACCATTAGACACAGGCCTTGTACTAGCCATGAGAATGTGGATGGGTTATCTCAGTGCCATAGTTCATCCCATTCAGAACAGAACCGGGGATTCTACGTTAAGATGGCATCACTGTGGCATATTGACTGATATGACATGTCAGAAATGTTATTGCATTAACGACTGTTGTTTACATACTATATACTAGGGTAAGAGCCTTGTAGCAGCATGTAAAACATAGTATAATATGGTTACAGTTAATGCAAATGGCCCATGAAATGTGAATCACCTGAGAAATGCGGTTAAAAGAAGGCTTAGATGCCCACAGTGGCAGTTACTCTTTTGCCTTTCATTGAAGACAGATTTGGTTCCAGGAGTGGAGATTCTAGTGGTTGCTGACAAGAGGAAACTGTGAAGCTGTAGAATATCAGCGATGGAATTCCCGTAGATGCCAGGAATAAGAGGAAAACTGCATGTGAATGGATTACAACAGTCTAGCTTGAACTGTTGTGTTACAAGACTATGGCTTAAAATAGCACTGTAATTCTGTATATTCTGAATTATGAGTTATTTAAAACTGCTATGTGCAAAAATGTGTACATCATTTTAAATTTGATTTGGGAAGTGAACTTTTAATTTCTGCATTTCACTGTAAGTAAAATGCACTTAAACCGAAGAAAATGTTCACAATGTTAAAACCTGCTACAGTAAGTTTCTTTGAATTAAATGTAGTTTTGATTGTTTGCAATAAGTTGTATTACTCAGCATTGCAAATTCAGTATAGTGAGTTATAGTAAACAGAATTGTAAAAAATAAAAGTACCCCCCCCCCCATTCCAGGTCCTTGTTGAAGCCGGATATTATCTTTGGTTGAAAAATGAGTTGTTTGTTTTTACTTCTACATATAGAGAACCATGCCCTGTTACAATGTCACAAATATCACGCCGACTTTCATTAGCTAAGTGAAGCAGTAAAGCATCTCACATTACATTCTTAGCTCTGATGTAGTTCTCAAACTTCTGTGTGGTTGCAGTGAGTCTTACATTCTTCTGTCACATGATCGTGCAGTAGTCGGGTGAAATGCCATCACTGTTGCTGACTGGGTTTTTGTAATCACTCGTCTAATGTTCTTTGTGGGGCAGCCACGGTGGTGCTGCAGTTAAGAGTTGCCACCTCACAGCAAGATGTTCTCCGGTTCGATCCTCGGCTGGGGTGCCTTCTGTGCGGAGTCTGCATGTCCTCCTTGTGGTCATGTGGGTTTCCTCTGGGTGCTCCGGTTTCCTCCCACATCCCAAAGACATATTGTAGGTGGATTGGACACTCTAAATTGGCCCTAGGTGTGGGTGAGTGTGTGCTTTCTGTGGAAGGTTGGGCGTCGGGCTGGCAACTCGACACTGTAAAACTCCACTGCCAATCATGAACGGACAGGTGATCTGCTGTGGTGAACCCTAACCGGGAAAAAGTCGAAAGAAGAAGAAGAGTAATGTTCTGTGTGTAACTGCAAGCTTTGAGATAGCATAAACAATAGGCGTGTACTTACAAGTATTCTCTCAGATATATACTTTAAACATAAGGTCTATGTAAAGTAAATAACAACAAACTAGACATAGTAAAACAAATTATAAGTTCATAGGTTAGAACTAGGCTAACTGCCCTTGTGAGCATTGCAAGCCTAGCCAATTACCCCATGTGAGAATCAAACCCTGCAACTTGCATCTTTAAGGTAAACACCTTAACCATTATGCCATCCTCCCAATATAATACATAATTTCATTAGCTAAGTGAAGCAGTAAAGCATCTCACATTACATTCTTAGCTCTGATGTAGTTCTCAAACTTCTGTGTGGTTGCAGTGAGTCTGACACCTCTCTGTCACATGATCGTGCAGCAGTCTGGTGAAATTCCATCACTGTTGCTGACTGGGGTTTTGTAATCACTAGTGTAATATTCTGTGCGTATCTGCAAGCTTTGAGATAGCACAAACAATAGGCATGTACTTACAAGTATTCTCTCAGATATATACTTTAAACATATGGTCTATGTAAAGTAAATAACAGTAAACTAGACATAGTAAAAGAAATTGTAACATTGCCAAAAGCACACCTGCATATTAATGGTGGTACAGTTAGAAAGTGAAGTTAGATCATATTCAGTAACATGCATAATGAACGTACTCGGCATAGTAACTACCAGATAAATGACTTCTACTCATTTGGTTCACAACAGCTAAGAGGACAAAAAAAAAAAAATCAGAGAATACACGGAGTGAGTTCTTCAACATACAAAAGGTTTTGTGTTACAGTTGACTCAAAGAGGTACAAAAGACCAAAAGGAAGAATGAACACTTGACTGATATAAAAAAAAAAAAGATGTTTTTCTATATATTTTATATAGCTGACTGTCCGGAGCAAACAGTAATAATAAAAACACTTAGAGATACATATTACATATCCGATCAGAGGAAAATCAAAACATTTCTGAATTATCTTGTACATGAAGAAAGAACACTCACAAACTCGTAGTCTAGACACAGATAAAAGTATATACTTGTTACCTGTGAGTGAAACATGAAAATGTATTTAATATAAAGGCGCTCAAAAATTTAATGTTCACATTCCTACTGTTTCAGACAGCAACAAATGATTAAGACTCATGTCACTTATTTCACTGAAATACCAGGAGACGTCTAATCCATAAAACTTAATTGTGAGTCTTTTTCAGTGGTTTATTGCTGTAACAGGCGGAAAAACAAATGTGAATGACAACCGTCTTAACCAAATTCTGCATCACAAATATATCCAGCAAAGCATCATAAAAAGTGAGTTCTCATTTAATTTTCACAGTGTATTGGACTGAAGCGGTAACGTTGTTGCCTCACAGCAAGGTGGGCATTCGAAAGACATGCGTAAATGAGCGTGCCTTCGTTGAAGGTTGAACTTCAAGCTGGCACCTCGACGTTCGTCAAAATCAACTGCCAATCATTAGTGGACCTGATTTCCGCTGTGGCAACCCCTAACCGGGAAAAGCCGAAAGACAACAACAACATTGGACTGAAACTGACAGATAAAACATTACAGAAACAAAGTATCAAGTACTCAAGAGATAGTCATTGCCATGAATGCAAAACTTGCTGGTTAGGAACAGAAATTCAGTGAATTAAATTATTTTGAAATAAGCATGCTTGTATTTGAAGGCCATTGCGTTGAATGAATGGTCAGAAGTGGAAATATTTCAATTCTTTGCCAATCTTTAGTAAAAGTAGCATCTATAAATCAGCTTTGCACCACTTTATCTTATCTAACTCTTCGGTAGTTTAAATCATATCATGCTCCCTGATGTTATACTCCCCAGAGGAAAATAATAAAGAATGCACAGTACAAGTGAGCAGAACCTGCCAGCACTGACCAGTAAATGAGAGTGGCAGTACTGCTGTCTGAAGGGATAACGTGGCCTCTTCTCTTATAAACTTGCAAAATAGCTAGAATGACAGGATGTATGTTCACCAGAAGTGTTTTTACCCAACAGATATGAACTCTGAAAATCTAGTGCACGTCACTATTCATTGACTTCAATCCTCCAAGATTTGTCAACAATTTTCAAATTCAATTGTCAAAAATAAGGCAAAAGTCTGGACATTTGGTGAAAATCTGGGCCATCAACAGCTATGAAAGGTGAGTTTAAATGTAATGGAAAGTGTTTCAGTGTCTTTCTGACAGCAACCCCCCCCCCCCCCACAAGTGATTTGAAACTTGTCAAAACACTTAGTATTTTTTTTTTCTTTTTTCTGTAACTGGTAGTACATGTAGCAGATCAAGTTCCATGCACTACAAAAAATTATGATCAGGTCACCGATCATAAATCTTTATTATGTGCTCTCGAAATGACTGCCAAGAAATTCGTACATTACATGGTCGAGACCAAATGTTCGACATTTGGATGTTCGAACATCAAATTAAAAAAAAAAAAAAAAGTAAAAAAACACTTTAACAGCATAGGTAGGGGGGCAAGCCCTCCTGCACCCCCACAACCCCCCTACTTATATATACCAACTCCTAGACCGCACCAGTGCAGAAAAGGGAAATTCTCCCTATCTGCACCATACAGCGCCATTGAAAGTCAATCTTCGAACACTTAACATTTCGAACGTTTGGTCTCAACCATTTAACTTTTGAAATTCTGAGGGTTCGAAGATTTGTCAGGTACCCAAGAAATTCACCTCTTGAGCTTCGCTCTTGAGGTTAATTTTTTGACATTCTTGTCTCGAACGTATAACAAACATGTTTTGGTCAGCAATCCAATCATAATCCTCTATGTAATATACTCCTATTCATAAAGTTATGGTACTGTTACCAAATTATAATACTTGTTGAAAAAGCAATAAATAATAATGTATTAGCAAAGAAATAAACTTTGCTGGAATAACAAACAGTTAATTTTAATACAGACAAAAGCAGCATGATCCAACTACAAGTCAGAATGCAGGTGCAAACAGTAATCAAGCCCAGTAATGTTCAGATATACAAGGAACATACAAATAAAATTATGAAAAGGGTGACAAAGAAAGGATAAACTAGAGCAGTAGAAAACATTTATGATAAAGTAGTGTTGAAAATTCAGAGGAAAAAAACAAGAAAAGTAAAAGAAAATAAGGGGAGGAAGAAGAGCCGGTAACATTTTAATGAATGACCATGCAGTGAGCAAGATATTCTCTCAACAGCAAGGGTGAGGAAGGAGAAACAAAGAAAAAAAACAAGAAAAGGCTAAAATAAATTATGTACACTCATAATGGACTTCCAGAGATAATTGTAAATAATGTAACAATAAAAACGTGAAAACATCCTTCTTTGAATTATGGTACAGTGACTGGGCATATATGTGGTCTATATAGTGATAACAGGCAATACACTTGAGGTACTACTACATGTATAGGGCATTACAGCACACACAGGCTACAAAACTGAAGTCCAACCAAACCACAAGATAGAATGTCATGTAGCACTCTTTTGTGTGTTGATAATGGTGACAGTGAAGAAAACCTGTCTATCTCCGTTATGTGCAGAAATCATAAATAATGCTTTGGAATGACTGCCATCTGAATATTTCAAACTCAGCAGCTGAAATGAAATAACTTCTTTGGATGTAGTAAGTATATCAGAACAAGTGTAAAATAAGATGAATTTTGATGAAATGCTCAGGCAGTGGTTTGATGGGGTTCTTAGCCCATCACACCTACTCAATTAACAAAGTTAAATAAATAAAAGGAAGCAGGTGGCACCATGCTATATGGATTCAAAATAAATGCCATCATAGAAAGTTATGTAGTAATATTTTACATAGTATGTACGCAGTTTATGTAACAAGATTTGCCTACTTCAGGCATGTGTACAACACTGTCCACACATCTGAAACTTGGCTAAAGCCATTCAAAAATTCAGAATTCACCTTACCTGAATTCACTTTTCACAAAAAAGACCAATGACATGAAAAAGTTGGCAGTGTTCTCATTATAGGTGAAAACTTCTCTTGCTCCAACCTATTTTTTTGTCAAGCTGACACCATTCCCAATCTTGAGTCTGTCATACTGTTCCATTAGCTAATAAGAAGCACTTACATATTGGTTATAAATAACCTGCCAGCCAAATAAGCAAATACTTTACTCTCAAAAGCTTTAAGATGGTTTCAAGAAAACTGCTCTAGTGAAACTATACTTAAGGGAGACTTTAACATTCCTTGCACTTCCTCAGTTAAACAGAACCCTGATTGCAACCTCCCGCCTCTAGGATACTCACAGCTCATAACGTTAGCAACAAAAACTGATTCAAATACAAGCAATGCACTCAAATGGATCCTAAGTAAACACCACAATAATTTCATTCCTAGCCCAATGACTATAACCCCATTACTACTAAATGGAAAAATAAATCATCACCAACCTCATCAAAATCTATCAGTAGCAGAAATTGGAAGAGACTGTCTACACAGGCTGTTATTGAGTAACTGTCTTCCATTAACTGGATCACCATTAATTTGACACATGTTATTGATGAAGCCATTATACTGGTTAAGAATACATTCTTACAACTGTCTCTGCAAGATTAATCAGAACTGAATCATCATCTCTACTGTGGCTAGACAATGCCACACATAACCTAATGAAGCTTTGGTATAAGACCTGGGCACCACAAAACCATATCTATAGAAAGACTTAAGAAGTGCCCAGACAGTGAGTCCAGCACCTATATACCCAATTCCACTTGAAACCCATCACAATAAAAGTTACTAAAATTGATATACAAATTAAAAGGCCATGGTTCAACCTCTATAGACAAGATATCACCTGCATTTGTAAAACAAATAACAGACAGTATAGCCTACTCACTGACCTTAACAATTAACTACAGTGTCCAGGTGGGCATTTTTATCACTATCCCAAAATAAGCCCACTATTTAAGGCTGGTGACAAACTGAAAATTACATCCCACCTTCATACTAAGCCCTCTTTCAAAAATACTTGAAAAAATTGTACACAATCAGATAACAGATTAGCACAAATCACATCACAGAGTCACTAATACTCAGTATGGCTTTAGGCCTGGCGACAATACACAAACCTTACTGGTCAAAAATAATAAATCATACTGCCACCAAATTTGACAGTGGCTTAATTTCAGCAGCCCTATTTAAAGACTTCTCTAAGGCTTTTGATATAGAATCATAATATCCTAATAAATAGACTTAAAGCTATCGGCTTTAATTCAACAAAGCATTGACAAAGTTAGGGCCTGGGTAAAAGACTGCAACTTAATTGTAAATGAGGAAAAAAATTAAAATTATGCCTTTTGGTCAGATAAACAACCATTTCCCACAAAATGCAATCAAAATAAATAATGCTGATATAAGATCATCCAATACTAAAATACCTTGGTTGCTCCACTGATAACAAAATGACCTTCTCTGAAAACACCAACACTATTTAAATGACCGTAACAAAAATGTGGCAGCCTGGAGTGCATTAGCAAATGCCTCTCCCCTAAGCACTAGAAAATAGTACCATCTTGCCACACTGTTAAAATGGTAGTGTCATGGGTAATGTTAATAAAACTGTTTAAGATAAACTTGAAAAGTAAACATACTGCAAAATTCTAATTTTGTAGCCCAGCTAAGACATGACACTACACATGTAGCAGACTTAACAAGTTAAAATGAGTGTCTTTTGAAAACAAATATAATTATCTTCTCTTCCAACACAAGCTGTTAAATGAAAATCATTGTTCTGCTTTAACCACAACAGGGAACTGGTACTCCTTTGTAAGAAACTTCTGATCAAGCAAAAAAAAAAAAATCTCCTTCACTTTGTGCTAGTCAGTCAAATGATGACACTAGCACAGTCAGAATTTATACAGTAAGAGGAAGCACCATCTTCACCTTCTAGTTTAGAAAAAGACTGGCCATGTGTATAAGGACGATGAAGCCATTAGACTGAAATGGAATGGAGCTAAATGAAAAATATGAGAATGCAGGATAAGACCTCAGGTATAAGGTGAGGGAGAGGAGAAAGAACACTCACACCAGACTGAGGTAAGGGTGTTCATAGGTAGATACTAGGCTATCGGCCCAAGCGCCTAAGTAAGCCTAGCCATCAAGGTTCCCTGGCTTACGTCACCCAAGAAAGTTAATTTCCTGTGCCCCTGTCGAGCAGAGCCACAGAAGTGATCCCCAGGGTGTATTTCCTATTTCCCATCTACTCATCAAGATTCTTCTTGAAGAGTGCTAATGAGGAACTTTGCTTGACATAGACAGGTAGCTTGTTCCAGAGTATAGGAAGTCTCTGGGACAGGAATCTATCCCTCAAGCATGTCCTGTTTATTGTGGTGACAAGGTTTAGGTCCCTAGAGTGTGTAACTCAGAGGGATTGGGATTTCTTTAGGTGTAGCATGTCCAACAGCTCTGGGTTTAACATAGCTTTATATGTTAGGCAGAGATCTCCTCGGAGTAGGCAATATGCTACAGAGTAAAGCTGGAGTTTTTTGAGATGGTCGGTGTAGGGCATCTGTTTGAGGCCAGTAATCCTTTTTGTGAGGTACTTCTGTTGCCTTTCCAGCTGCTGCAAATGTCTTGTGAGGTACATTCCAAAAGGGCGTTGTACTCTATAATGGGTCTAAAGAGTGCCGAGTAGAGGGGAACAATGACCTCTTTTTTCCTGGATGAGAACCCTTTTGTGATGAGGTGTGCCACATAGAAGGATTTCCTGACTACTGTGGCGATGTGATTATCAAAGGAGAGACTACTGTCCACCTGGGTCCCAAGGTCTCTTATCACACATTCGGTGTTAAGTAGATTGCTGCCTATGTGGTTGTTCATGGGTACAGAGTTTTTAGCAAATGGGATGCCAGTGCACTTTTTGGCATTGAGCTTGAGGCCATGCTTCTGACACCAGGCATCTGTCTCAGTGAGGCCCTTCTGTAGGATGTCCATATCATTTGGGGACTCGACTATGGCTCCTACTTTGCAGTCATCTGCAAACTTCGTTAGCCAGAGGCCTTCTGTGTTAGCCTGTACTTCAGAGAAGTAGATACTAAACAGGAGAGGCCACAGGACTGACCCCTGTGGTACTCCACTTCTCACTGGTTTGAAGTCAGATTTGAAGTCTGCAACTTTTACAGTGTAGGTTCTGTCAGTGAGCCAGTTGGTAACCTATCTTGTGATGTAAGGATTTATACCTAGTTTAGTGAGTTTAGCTATAATTCCAGAATGGAGGATGGTGGTGAAAGCCTTGGCAAGGTCAAGATAGGCTGTGTGAACCACCTTACCTTCGTCTATGGCTTTGGTGACTGCCTCAAAGAAGTCGATCAGGTTCAGAAGGCATGACCTGCCTTTCACAAACCCAAACTGGGTGGGGTCCAGAGTTTGGAGGTTACCAATGTCTTTGTTTATGAGTTCCATGATGATACGTTCCATGGTCTTGCAGACCAGGCTCGTCAGGCTAATAGGGTGATAGTTCCCAGGATCAGGGGTGGCTCCCCCTTTGTGGAGTGGGATAACTGTTGCTGTGCGCCATTCAGTGGGCACAAAGCCTGAGGTCAGACTATGGTTGAACATGGTGCCAGTTCATTCTGAAGTTCATGTAAAACGCAGCCTGGGATGATGTTCGGTCCCATGGACACTGTGTTTTTGGTTTTAGATGTGATTACAGGGACTTTGCATTCTTCCTGTACAGATATGGGCCCTTTAGGGAGTGGGGGGTGGGGGGGTAAAGTTAGCACTGAACCTATCTGCCAGGATGTTGGCAATATCAGTTGGTTCTGTAATTTTCATGCCGCTGTGCTGTAACTCAGAGCAGATCTGGGTGTTGCCATTGAGATTCTTGACATAGCTATAGAATGCTTTGTGGTTGCCATTAGAATCACTGGTGATTTTGTTTTCATAGCTAGCTTTGGAGGATCTTATAAGGGATCTCAGCTTTTTACTGAGGCTGACCAGGGAGCTCCTCCATTCATGGGATTTTACTCGCTTTTGAAACAGTTTCTTCCTTCTGTTGTAGAGTTTGTTTATGGCAGGGGACCACCAGATTGGCTTCCTTTTTTTTGAGGATAGCGTCTTGGTTCTGTTTGGGATTGCATGATCCATGCACTTGTGTAAGTGCTTATAGAGTACAATTGTGTAGGATTCAGCAGTTGTAACTGTAAACTCCATCTGCATGGGTGTCATGAAGTTCACCACTTCTGTCTTAAGAAGCATGAAGTTGGCTTTGGAGAAAGTTTTTACTGTGGATTCCTTAATGGTGGGTGGGGACAGGATGTGGATATCTAGGGTAATTACCTTATGGTCAGATCTGACCAACGAGGAGTTGACTTCAGGTGTGGAACACCGGTCACTCATTTTGGTAATGATTAGGTCTAGGATATTGTTGCCCCTGGTGGGGGTGTGGATATGTTGATCCAGGGCATTGCAATTTATGAACTCCAGAAAGCGTTGAGCAAAGGAGTTGCTACACGAGTAGTTTTCCCAGTTAATGGTGGTAGCCAGTCATACCTCTCCAATGTACCACATTATGAGAAACACTGCTCATTCTGGGACTTAAAAGATACTGCTCCACAGTGAAAGGGTCTGCTATACACTCATTATCAAGGTTTTTTTAACCAATATCCATGGTAAATAATGCTGAATTATATTACTTCATCAAAAACAATTAAGCATAAATTAGTGCATTTTAATCATGATGTGAGCTTCCTAGCTTAAGTTGTTACTAAGTGTTCCACATTTTGTCCCTTTGTTCTAAATTATTAGAGCCAGTGTTGTACATTTTGAACATGTAAAGTTGAGACCTATGCAGTCAGGATTAATTAAGAGCTAGACTAAGTTCATTGGCAGTCAAGACCGACATAGGGAGTGTTGTTGGATTGATACATTGTATCAATCCCATCAAACACAACAAGAGTGAATGACAATGTACTGGTGCCAGAATAATTGAGTGGGATTAAAATTAGAGGGTAATACTCAGAAGTGTTGCTAGGGTGTGGCAAAGGGGGCATTTGCATTTTCTCTATGCACAAAGGGTTAGGGGGCACGACTGGCATTCAGAACTGAATGCCAATACTGTAATTGTTCACAGGGCTGAAGTGCGTAATGGGTGGTATTATAACTGTACCAAACTGATTACTACTTTTAAGAGCCTAGCCCCAAATTCTCAGTTGCCCCCAAGCACTATCAGCTTAAGTGACTTGCTCAAGGTCACACAGAAGGCAAATGAGCACTGAGGGAATCAAACCCTATACCACAACAACTACAGCACACAGCCTTAACTCTGAGTACCAAATGCCAGACACCTACTCAGCACAACAGAGATTTTTGGGTTGAGCAATAAGCCAGCAAATATGTTTTCTAGTGAAATTACATTAACTCTTCATTATCAGTTATTGATTACTATTAATCTAAAAGAATTACTAATCCTTAACTACAACAGCTGAATTTGCATGCATATATAAAAACTGCAGATAATTTACAGGTCACAGGTTGCAGGCAGCATTCAACTGTTCTGATTCTCTCTTACTTGTTCTGTCAGCTGCATCTTATACTGCTTTCATATAAACCACAGATAAAAACTGAGCAAAGATGACATTTATGTACTAACACCTCTGTTTAAGGTTAGCTAACTCTTCAGCAGAATTTAGTTTCTGTGGCCAAGGTTGTGTCTTGGAATCTGTAACTAAAAGGCAGATCAATTATATCTTCAAATCCTGTCTATAATTGCTGTGTTTTCCAACAGAAGAAATCTACAGTCTTTAACTTTAGTTACAAAATCTATATACATTTCCATATATTTCATGGAAAAAGGTCAGAAGTTCACATATACTTTCAAGACTTTTTGGTTGCCCAAAAATGAGTTTAAAGAATCCCCTTTTATATTACAAAACAAACAAAGCACATTGGCTTATACCTTCAGTGGCTCCAATTTTAGTTTTAATTTTAATTGAAAGTGTAGAAGACGTGTCCAGGTGCTCATTTTGTTTCTTATTTTGTTGTTGTTGTGTCTTTCGGCTTTTCCCAGTTAGGGGTCGCCACAGCGGAACTCTGGTCCGCTAATGATTGGTAGTTGATTTTTATGTGCCGAGTTACCAGCCCTGATGCACAACCTTCAACGAAAGGTACACCCATTCATGCATGTCTCCACGCAGAAGACGCTCTAGCTGAGAATCGAACCGGACAGCGTCTTACTGTGAGGCGACAATGCTACCGCAGTAATATAGTAAAAGTGGATTTTTATAGCACAATTTGGGACAGCCAAAAGTCTTTTAAAATTTTGGTAATTTGAATTAATTTGCATACTCCCTATGGTGAATTTTTTTTTAATAAATATTTTCTTGCCACTGAAGAAGCACACATTTTTTTACAGACTGAATCACTTTTTAGATTACATGCTGCATGGTTTATAAGACTTAAGTGCAGTTCACATGTTGTACACACACATTTTGCATTTTGAACCTAGTCTGAAGCCTCAGTCTCATAGCTTTTTTCAGAATTGTGACAGTACTATAATCTACTACCAGATCTGAGCCTTATTTAATCATTTATTGCAGATTTACAGATAAAAACTGAGCAAAGATGACATTTATGTACTAACACCTCTGTTTAAGGTTAGCTAACTCTTCAGCAGAATTTAGTTTCTGTGGCCAAGGTTGTGTCTTGGAATCTGTAACTAAAAGGCAGATCAATTATATCTTCAAATCCTGTCTATAATTGCTGTGTTTTCCAACAGAAGAAATCTACAGTCTTTAACTTTAGTTACAAAATCTATATACATTTCCATATATTTCATGGAAAAAGGTCAGAAGTTCACATATACTTTCAAGACTTTTTGGTTGCCCAAAAATGAGTTTAAAGAATCCCCTTTTATATTACAAAACAAACAAAGCACATTGGCTTATACCTTCAGTGGCTCCAATTTTAGTTTTAATTTTAATTGAAAGTGTAGAAGACGTGTCCAGGTGCTCATTTTGTTTCTTATTTTGTTGTTGTTGTGTCTTTCGGCTTTTCCCAGTTAGAGTGCCACAGCGGAACTCTGGTCCGCTAATGATTGGTAGTTGATTTTTATGTGCCGAGTTACCAGCCCTGATGCACAACCTTCAACGAAAGGTACACCCATTCATGCATGTCTCCACGCAGAAGACGCTCTAGCTGAGAATCGAACGGACAGCGTCTTACTGTGAGGCGACAATGCTACCGCAGTAATATAGTAAAAGTGGATTTTATAGCACAATTTGGGACAGCCAAAAGTCTTTTAAAATTTTGGTAATTTGAATTAATTTGCATACTCCCTATGGTGAATTTTTTTTTAATAAATATTTTCTTGCCACTGAAGAAGCACACATTTTTTTACAGACTGAATCACTTTTTAGATTACATGCTGCATGGTTTATAAGACTTAAGTGCAGTTCACATGTTGTACACACACATTTTGCATTTTGAACCTAGTCTGAAGCCTCAGTCTCATAGCTTTTTTCAGAATTGTGACAGTACTATAATCTACTACCAGATCTGAGCCTTATTTAATCATTTATTGCAGAGTTACTTGTAAATTTCGGCATAGTATGGTTCTTTAGTCTGTAGTAGGATTGCAGTAGTGGCAGTACTTTGTATCCTGCTCCAGGATTTGTGTTTCAGTACATTATATAGCTGTATATACCTTTTTGAGTTGCATTCCAGTAGGTGCCTTAGTTAGTTGACGGATTGCAGTAGTGGCAGCACTGTGAATTCTTTTCCATGATTTGTGCTTTAGTATTTTTCTAGCTGTGTTTTCCATTTTTATAGCTATATATACCTGCTTAAAACTGCATTACAGTGCCTTTGTGTTGACCTTGCTACTGCTTATTTTCCCTGCTCTTGGGTCTGCCCCCCTCACACTGAGACATTAGGCTAAAAGTTTCTAAAATTCTAACCACCAGACTTGGGCTCAGATATTGGTTTTATCTGATTGTATCTCTCTCCAGCAAGTCTGCTATATTTAGCACAAAACTACATCCACCCAGGGTTTTTTTTTTTTCAATATTCTCAGAGGTGTGAGAATCAAGCTTTTCATCAAAAAGGAAAAAAAAAACATTTGATTTAAATTCTGCTTAAATATTTTAAGTTGCATTTATAGTGACCTGCATGGTGATACTTTTTTTGTACTTCTCTGCTTTTTGTCCATGGTTTAGCCAAAAAAATAACCTGTTTGCATTTTTTAGTTTGTTCTGGGATAGTAGTTTTGTAGGTTCATTTGCAGTTGTGTGGAGACTGTATATTACTTCAAGATGTTAGCACAGTTTACACATCATACTGCACTTCTGTTTCCAGAGGTAAAATTACATGTAAGAGGTAACTTGTAGCGTCTTTCACAGTTGTGCCAGGACTGAGACACATTTAGTCATTTGTTACAGTGTTACTGGTATATTTCTGCACAGCCTGGTCCCTTAGTCTGTCATAGGAATGCAGTATTGTGAATTCTGCTGCAGAATTGTGGTTCAGCAGTCCTTATAGCTGTATATACGTCTTTAAAGCTGTATTCCAGTAGTCTGGAACCTTAATATGTGGTGGGATTGCTTTAATGGCAGTATTGTGAATTCTGCTTCAGGATTTGTGCTTCAGTACTTTTAACAGCTGTGCATACCTACTTAATGTTTCATTCCGGTGCATTTTTGTTTACCTTGCTACTAGTTTTCCCCTGCTCTTTGAGTCTGACCAACCCCCTCTCAGACATTAACCAAAAAGTTTCTAAAATTCTAAGCACAGGACTTGAGCTCCAGCATTGGATTTATTTGACTTTATCCCTCTCTAGCAAGTCTGCTACATCTAGCAAAGAGCTACATCCACTCAAGGTATTTTGTTCAAGGCTCTGAGAGGTGTGAGATATAAGCTTTTTTATCAAAAGGGAAGAAAACAAGCTTTTTATTTAAATTCAACATAAATATTTTAAGCTGCACTTACAGTGTACTCTGTGGTGATACTTATTTTGTACTTCTCTGCATTTTGTCCATGGTTTAGCCAAAACGAGTTATGTTTGCAGTTTTAGTCTGCTCTGGGACATTAGTCTTGCAGCTTTATTTGCAGTTCTGTGAAGATTGCTTAAAATTGCATTACAGCAGTCTGGTGCCTTAGTCTGTAGTGGGATTGTAGTAGTGGCAGTATTGTGAATTCTGATCTAGGATTTGTGCTTCAGTACTTTTGATAGCTGAATACATTTATTTATTTAAGTTTGATGACCGGGGAAGTCCACTGGGCCATAAAGAGCCGGGGAGAAAAGCTCCAATGAGTTACATGTTACGTTACAAAAACATAAGTATAAAGAATATACAGTAAGTTAACATATAAAGTATACAGTCGTTGCACTTAGTAAGTTAGGCCTACAATGAGCATTGAAAAAGAACAAGTATATTAGTATGTAAATACAGTAGTACATCAGTAGTAGGAAGTAGATCTGTCCCTAGTGTGGGAGTGATCATCTCCGGTCTAATAACTGAAACAATAGTACATCTATAATAGGGAGTAGATCTGTCCCTAGTATGGGAGATCATCATCTCAGGTCATGGTGTAAGTACTAGTAATGGTAATAGGTGTTGATTACAGTGGAGAGTAGAAAGAGAGGGGGTTAGAGAGGAGGTTAAGATGGAGTGTGACAAGGGCATTCCCATTTGGAAGACAGATGAGTGCATAGGTGAGACTTGAAATTATTATGGTTAGGTAGGTTGCGTAGGAGGGAGGGGAGACAGTCCCACTGTTTAGCTATGGAGCAGGATAGTAGTACTTGGCCAGGAGGGTGTGATGGTTTGTGGACTTGCAGGAGATTTTGGTTTTCGGATCTGAGTGAGTGGTTAGGTATATAGGGTTTTAAGGAAGTAACATGAGAGGGGCAGTTAGGAGGTTTAAAGATGAGCTTGTGGGCAGTGGTAAGTTGTATGTATCTCAGGTAGTTGGGAAGTTCAAGCCATTTGAGGGTGTGTAGGGAGTGGCAGTGGTGGGATGATTTTTTTGAATTGGTTGCAAATGTGCATATTTTGTGGTAACAGGATTCGAGCTTGGATTGTAGGCCAAGCTGGAGATTGGTGAACAAGGGAGTCCCATACATGAGAGATGGGAGAAGGACGGTGGATGCGAGACTTTGTCGGGCTGAGATAGTGGTTGTGTCTGTAGGGGAGGCCTATTTTTTGGTGGGTTTTCATGATTTAGGAGTGAATGTGGATATCAAATTTTAGGTCTTCATCAATGACGATGCCTAGAAGTTTGGTACTGGGAATGATTTCCAGGGTGTGCTGTTCTGGCTATGTATGGTGAATGAGGGTTTGTCAATATTGGAATTTTATGTAGGAGAAAAAAACATTAGCTTAGTTTTATTTGTGTTTAGAGCCAGATGGTTGGATTGCATCCAGGTTTCTGTTTTGGAGAAGGCTAGTTGGGTTTTTGATAGGAGCTCGGAGGGGTAAGAGGGCTGAGCAGAGGATAGTGGAGTCATCTGCATATTGGATGAGTGAGGATTCTTGTTGATAAATATGTTAAAGAGTAGAGGACCAAGAAAGGAACCTTGTGGTATGCCGGTGGGTGTGGGTAGGAAGGGAGAGGCTGATGTTTCCCACTGGACAGCTTGTTGCCGGTCAGACAGGTAGCTGAAAAACCAGGCTATGGTGGTGGGAGAAAGATGTAGTGTAGAGAGAAGGGATAAGAGTAAGGTATGAGAGATGGTGTCGAAGGCCTTTGAGAGAGCTAGAAACAGTGTAGATATGAATTTGCCAGAGTCACGTTCTAGGTTGATAGTTTCAAAAAAGGAAAGAAGGGAAGTCATGGTACTGTGGCCAGGGTGCAAGCAGTGTTTAGTAGGGGGATAGGAGATTATTTTGGATTAGGTATGGCATGAGTTGAGCCTGGATAGTTTTTTCTAGTATTTTAGAAAGAGGAGAAAGGATGGCAATGGGCCTGAAATTAGTAGTATCTGTGTTCTTGCCACCTTTGTGGAGAGGGATGATGTAAGTGTGGTGCCAGATAGATGGGACATGGGACTCTTGTATAGATCTATTTATAAGAATAGAGATGGGATAGGCTATGCTGTCTGCTGATTGTTTGAGGAAGGTTGCTGGGAGATTGTCAGGTGCATTGTGACAGGGTTTGAGTTTGAGAAGTCTTTTCATTGTACTTGTGGGAATGGAGTTAGCCTGAATGGGGTGGTGGAAGGCAGGTGATTGGGGTGGTGGCTGGGGCAGGAGGGGATAGGGTTGGAGGGGGGTGTGGGAAAGAGGTGGATCATTTTGCGATACACTCCAGTACAATTCTGTTTACATTACTGCTGATTTTCCCTGTTCTTTTAGTCTTCCCCGCTTCTCATTAAGACATTAAACTAAACATTTCTGAAATTCTAACCATAAGAGTAGAGCTCCAGTTTGAATTTTTCCCCAACCCTTCTACCCTTGTTTTGTTTTTAAAAGGGTGTCTCTCTGGCTTCCACCCCTTAGGGTAGTCTGACTTCCAAAGTCCCTCCCTCCCTTCTTTCAGTGCTGTTGTCTATTTAAGTACTTTCCCACCCATTGTTTTCCATATGTCCATAACTGCCCATTCAGCAAACCAGTACTGCACTTGAGTAAACCTCCCCTATTAGAAAGCTTCTCATGATCACTTTCCAAGAGCTCCCATCTGCTTGCCACCCTTAACACACTCTGAGGGGGTTCTGAATTAATCCTGCTCCTTCCTTGTAAGACAAAAGACGTATTTTATTGTTTTACTTTTCAGTTAACTGTTTAAAAGTGCTACTGTTTTATTCTTTCTTTCTTTGATTATTTTTGCCTATAAATCATTCTAAAGGCCCCTAATACTTGAAATGTCCTTGTAAAGCTAGTGTGTTTTAAGTTGTTTTGTTGTAGAATTACACTTGTAAGCAATTTTCCTTGTGCTTTTATTTCAAAAGGTTAGCAGTGCCCTGTACAGACACAAACACCCAGAAAGCAAATTTTATCTATAAAATTACCATTAGAACTGAAACTTGTAACTTAGTGTGGCTAAAACAAAGAGTGCTATTGTCAAATCTTAGCACAATCTAGCCCAGTCTAGTGCCAAACTTCGGAGACCACCCAAGGAAACGTGTATAACTCAGTCCACAACCTACAGTAGCCAACCCAAATACAGATCTGGACATGTCTTCACAGCCAGCTTGGTAGACATGGGAACCCTGAGACAATATAGCAATTGTGTCATGTTTACAGACAACCATTTAACCCTTAAAGAAACAAACATAGCATGTGAGGGATGCACGTACACAATATCACTGGAGGCAAAAATCTTGCATACATACAAGGTTCCCAAGAACATACAAACTACATCCACCACACATTGTGTCCACCACACACAAAGACCAACCTATGCTGAGGCACGTAAAAGTAATCTTCCCAAACTTCAAAGATCTCCTAAACCTATAAACAGTAATGCCTAACTTCAGCAATTTCTAAAACACTCACTAAAGGCAACACCAAACACCACAAATATGCCTACACCCAGTGGAGCTCCAACAATAAAGCCCATAAGGCAAGCCAACATATTACCCAGGACTCTTGTCATAGAAGTCTCCATTGTATGACACACACATTCCCCACTCACCAGGCTGAACAAGGAGAAGATAATGGCTAGTTGTTTATCTGGAACCAGGATCCGCCAAATTACAAATGCACTCAAGTCCCTACACCAAGGGTACCAGTTTAATTCTATCATAGTCCATTCGGGCATTAATAACCTGAGATGTACTTCCCTGGACTACATGAAGAGAGACATTACTGATCTCTCTGAATATGTGTCTCAGGCAGGTATGTGCCTTGACTGAGCAGCATTCTACCTTCACCAAGGATAATGCCACATACAAACAAAAGATGAGTGGGTTTAATAATAGGCTTAATTTCTGGTGTCTTTCCAGGGGGATTCAATATTTGTCAGCATGGAAGGTCATGAGTAAAAAACGTTGCCTTGCAAAAGATGGTCTGCACCTGTCTCACTTAGGCTTCCAAATATTGGCTAAAACTTTATCCACCCTCTTAGAGCTTTTTTTAGGCATTGCCAAATCAACAAACCTACAGATGTAGCACATAAAACCCAAAGAAACCTAAATGTGTTACTACTCAATACAAGGATCCTAAACAAGAAACTCACCCTACAAGCTCTCCTAACTCAGGAAAACATACACATACGTGCCATTACCGGAACATGGTTTAAATCTTCTTCAGTGTCTTCCACACAATTAGACCATCAGATGCACAGACAGGGACAAAAGGTGGAGGAGTCTCAACCTATATTAGCAACAAGCAAACCTCTACTTTGGTTAAACAAGACTACGCCCTGGAATTTATCCACGTGAAAACCACCACAGAAAACGTCCCATTCCATATCCTAGCAAGACCACAAGACAATTCCAACCAAGAACAAGAACAGGAAACCTCCTAGCTTCACACTTTTATTCACAAACTTCATACCGTAGCAAGCTAGAGGTCACTATCTATTTCCCCATAATCCATAACCCATAACTAGACTTACTGGAGAAATTTACCACTAAACCAAACACCCTATTCACGAGACACCTTAACTATCCCTGTATAGACTGGTAAACATAAAATGCCTCATACTCACAGGCACAACAATTCAAGGACTTTATTAACACAAATACCCTTGAACAGATAATGCATATACCGACGAGAGGTTCAAACATATTGGACCTGATACTCGCCAATATGGAAGACAGCTATACCCCCCACCCCAGTATCACATCCTCACTGTCTCCTTCAAAATAAAAATCAAGTCAGTAACCCCCAGCAAACCCTGTAACAGTTAGGAACTATTTCAAAGCAAACTACTACCTTTTAAGCAGTAGTCTGTCAAAATTCAATTCCCATCCCAACCCCAAGTTTACAGCAAGGGATGGACTCTGCTTCACATGGATGGGGAACCTGTTCCAGAGCAAGGGGATCCTCTGAGACACATATCCGTCTCACCAATAAGTCTTATTTAATGTCACAAGCAAAATTTAAATAATTGGTTCTAATGGTTCTGATAGTTTGTTTTGCAGATGTGCAAAAGGTCCATCACAGCTGGATCCAAGGATGCCTTGCATACCAGGCAAAAGTCATCTCTCAGTAACCTGTGGAAGGCAGAGTATAGAGACAGGGCTTTAAGAAAATCCATTTCTCCTGGTAATTAACCTTTGTGTGCATTCCGACTGTTGCAAATGTCTGGTCAGGTACATGCTAAAGGGGGCATTATACTCAATGATACGCCTGATAAGGGCCAAATAAAGTGGCACTATGACTTCTTTGGACCTGGAAACAATGTCATTACTTATAAGATGGGCAGAATAGAATGATTTGTTCATTACCTTGGCCACATGTTGGCCAAAGGCTAGGACTGGCTATAAACAACAGCATAGTCACCAGTTCATACTAGGATACCTTATTAAAGTCTGGAGGCATTCTTCATCCAAGAGGCATTTTGGTGAGCTCACATAACCAAAAAGAGCTCACAAAAACTGACCTTTCCCTCTCTGCAGGTGTCATGACTATCCAACAGTAATCCCTCTGTCAGGTCAGTAGTCAGGTACTTCAATCCACCCAACTGCTCTGACACCTCATTTATCCTTTGTATGAGACAAGCACATGACTTTCTGCAACTATTCCATTTCTTACAGTCTAAACAGAACATGATCCTGTCATTTTTTTTGTACCAGCATCACTACTGAGGCCCATGGGCTATTGGATTCCTGGATTACCCCGCCCCCAAACATCTCCTGCAGTTCCTCTCTCTCATGTTTGCTTTACTTGTTCAAGTGCCATATAATGGGACTGTTTAATGTTGCACTAGAGTCCTATACACACATGGTGCTTTGCAATGTGGGCAAATCTTGGCTTACCAGGAAACATGTCCCCAAACTCCTGTAGTACTGGCTAGGTCTCCTTAAGCTGGATAAGTGACAGCAGCTGCTGTGAATGGGCTCCCTCATCCACTGAGGTGTCAAAATGATCATTACTGAGAAGCTCTAGATCTTCCTCAGATACCTCCCATAATGAAACGCAGATAAATAGTATCACTGTTTCTCTATTATTGTGAGGCTTCATTGCGTTACTGTAGTAGAGTATGTGTTTCTGCCTCCTGCTGGTAAAATCACCATATAGCTAAGATCACATACTTTTCTTGGACTAGTGAAAAGACCCCCCCCCCCCATGCTGCGTGTGGTTTACTGATTCTAAGTGAAATAAGCACCATCAGTTTCTGACAAGCAGAATACTCTCTGTCCTTGGCTTTTCTACTGTCCCACACATTTTGCCACTGCTATGCTTGTGCTATGTGGTCTTCAGCCCTCCCCAGGTGACTTCTAAGCCTGGCACTGAAGTTTAGGATTTATTTCCCAAAAGATTTCTTGTGAAAATGACAGTCACCCTCCCACTAATAATGAACTTAATGTGGAGGCTCCCTCAGCTTGTGACTAACAGAAACTAAAAGGTTGAAAATTTTACAGATTCTTGGGACACCTCTCTGTACTCAAAGGAGAGATGGAGCGGTTACCCACCCACTCCCTTCTGACCTGGTCTGTGAATGCTCTCAATATAGTCTTCATATACAATTAAACCTATCTACTAGAACACTAGTCTGGCAATGGTAGGGGCAGTCATTAAATGTTTTGCCCTGAAATGCTTCCACAAACAGGACAACAGATCTGGCATGAAACTGGCAAGTATTTATCTTGGGAAACCTATCCTGCTGAAAATCTCTAACAGAACATTTCCCTACTTCAGCAGGGGAAATAACCACTGTCTTTTAGGTATCTAGTAGAACAGTCCACAACCAACAAAATATATCTGTTACATGTGGAGCTTTGCGTAATAAAAGGGCTATATGTCCAGGCTCCCTACTGAAATGTCGGCACTCATAATGTCGAGTGCCTTCAGACCGAAAAAAAGATCACAAATTCAAGAGAATAGTAAATCTCAAACACCAGTTTTTTTCCTCTAAGCTTCTTTTCTGCAGGGGGACAAGCCTCCCTACACCTCCCAATATGGCGTAGAAGCCCCCCACCCCCTGTATCCATATATATATATATATATATATATATATATATATATATATATATATATATATATATATATGTATATATATGTATATATATATATATATATATATATATATATATATATATATATATGTAGATAGATACCAACTCCAAGAGTGCCATACCTCAGAGAAAAAGGTGTACAATCTTCCTCAAGTTCTGTGAGCACCATTTTTTCTTTGTGACCCTTTACAGCTCCTGATCCAGTGGGAGTCTGGTATACTCTAACAGTGGTGTCTACAATTCAGGCTTGCTATTACTATTCAATTCTCTCCTTGCAATAACTTCTTCCAAGGGATACCCAGTACCTTTCAATAGTCGTGTCTCAGATTCAAGCTCACTGTTACCAACTAGCATCCCCTACCACAGAAACAGTCATATCAGTAGCCTCTGTGGGAAGTGGGGACATTGGATGGGTCTCCCCCTGCTACCTTACACACCCTATATGTTTTGCTATGCATTTCCTAAAAATGTGTTGGATATTCACAAATATTCTCCTGCCACCATGCTGAAAACTAAATCACATTTATTTTAATTTACACGCTGCACTTACAGTATTTAAAGTGTACTTCATATATTTTTTACATTCTAATTCAGAAAACAGTGGCGTTTTTATGTATAAACCTTGCATACTTCATGGATCTTGAAATTAAGCTAAACAGTGATCAGATGTGAGCTTTCTGCTAGCTATTATATGCAGTGCACTGGCTGCATTATGATACATGGGGATGCCAGCAATGAAAGATTGTGAGACTCACAGATCATGCTCAGTGACTGTAATAAGTAATAATCCAGAATTCTAACTTATGGCAATGTAATTTATGAGAGGAAAAGCATCTCTGTATCAACTGCAATCATCCCTTTATTAAGTAGAATGCCCTGTTTGGCATATATTTGTCAAAATACATCACACAATTCGAAAGACCCCAGAGGTTCCTAAACTAAAAAGAATACATGCTAGAAGACCCTTAGCAAGCAAAACATGGATCCTTATTCCCTTATGTTGTATCTTATAAACTTCTCCATGGCAATTTATGTTTAACATTTGGGCCGTAAAGGACCTTGCCATCCTTAACCTCAAAACCTAATCTCCGTGTATAAACCAAATCATCCCACTGGGCAGCTACTTCTGTCCTTTACCTTAGCCAAAAAATGGAACTCTCTCCCTCCATCTCTAAGAATCTCTGAAAACTTTGAACACTTCAAAACCCAGCTCCATTCCTACCTCTCCCATACTTGGAAGTGCAACTGCTCTCTACCTACCTAACTTCCTTAACTCATGATCACTTTTATCACATTCAAAGTCCCATTTTTTCCTTACTTACCAGTGATCTACTCCCTTGATAACTACTTTCAGATCACTATCTGACATTTCTAACCTATGAACAAATTCTACTCTCTACTACTGTTCTCAACCTACAAACATGTAAATATGTATTATATATTGTATATATGTTGCAGTTAAACAGTTCTGAGTTTGCTATTTAAAACTTACAAGTTGTTACTGCACCTTTGTGCTACTGTGTATTGTATTTTGTTAACTTTGGATTATCTAGCTTTTCTTTGTACTATGTAGTCTGAATTATGTAGTTTATACTTTGTACTATGGAGCTTTTCTCCCCGGGCCTCCACTGAAAATGGGCTCTTTGAGCCCAGTGGACCTTCCCGGTCACCAAACTGGAAATAAATAAATAAATAAATATGCCTTAATAAACTTAACAGAGCCACAAACACTAATATTAAGGATTTAAATCTTCATCAACAAACAGAAAGAGCAGGCTGGTATGATAGATTTTTGGAATAAACACTAATATACACTCTTAATAAAATAAAATAAACACTCTTTTGGAATAAATCCCTATACATATTAAGAAGAGAGAAACCTTCTCCATTTTAAGGTGAGCCTTGATAACTGGATGGGTAACCACAAACTCCACTTGGGCCCTTATCTGTGTAGTACTCCTGGTGGTAGAAAGTACCATATGACAGTGGCTGCTGGTGAGGCTTTAATGACCTGGGATGATGACCATAAACTTGAATGCAGTACACTAGATGTCACATCACATGGCAATGATACCAAAGACATGGTTTCAGCATCTAGCTGTCAGCTGTCCTACACTATAATGGCAAGAAGCCATGAAGAATTCGCTATACTCTAGGAGAGAATATACTAATATTGTATAAATATTCTTTTCACCAAACTAATTACCTAGCAATAACCTAGCTAGGAGTTTCACCCTGAGCACTTTAACACTGGATGACCTAATGCCACCTCATAAACATAAGCAGTCAACATTTTCACTTATGTGACAAAAATTATTTTGTAAAGCACAAAGATAATCTCCAGTACAGAAAAATGCATCCTGGCTTTGATCTGAAAGATCACAGCTGACAAATGCATACTACTACACAACATGACAATATTCTTAACATCAAAACACAACAAAAATTCCATCAAGTAAATGAACAAACTAGCAAAACAAAAAACTTGCTTGATGCACAGAACCAATTCACTCAGACTCCCCAATTTATTGGAAATAAAACAAGGTTTTCTCAACATTCCAAGTTTTGAATCATTACACAGAAAACAGCAAGTGTTATGAGTCCGCTTTCATATGCCATCCCTTCCATCATTCATTTGACTCAACAGACCAGATACAGTTCAGTAATCTGTATTAAAAACAAAAGGATGCCAATGTTTTGCTCGTGGTTTCCTCACTTTGTTACAATTTTTCTGTTTATCTTTCAGTAGTGTTAATGCAGCTGTGTTTCAAAATCTTTCATATGACCACAACTGTACTGAATATGCTACCAATTAAATGGGCACAATGGCCTTCCATGACTGATAATGGAAGTGTATATATAACGCCTGGTTTAATTTCTCCAAGTCTTTTGGGTTTCTAATACCATGATGGAAATGAACCCCACTCAACTCAAACTGTGACAAATGTTCGTCAAATTAGTACTATTTCAATCTTGACTAAAGTTCGTGAAATTAGTATTATTTCAATCTTTGATGTTAGTCAAAAGTGCTCTTTTCAGCATCTGAAATATGCCCAGAACTGACTCCTCCTGCAATTCATATGGAGTTACATGTATATGTAACATATTTAAATACGACTGTAAATTCTTTGTTATGAGAGCTGTTGCTCCTACTACTATTGAAACTGTCTGGGTATCCCTCTGCCACATTGCTCTTGTTTCTGCCTGCAAATTCTGGTATTTCATGTTTTTGTGTCTCACTGTATTGTAAGGCACTGTAATCACTAGGTGTAGCAATTTCAATGATAAATGCTACTTTTGTACATTTTTCATGGACTCTATAGCTGGTTTTCTCGCATCTGTTTTTTGAACTGCTTCTAATGAGTAATCCCTTGTGATATAAACTTCATAATTCTGTATAATGCTTTGTGTTCATGTTTCCAATGCTTCTCAGCTACTTCAACACTGCAATATTTTCACAATCCCGAATGCAACAATTTTGCCACATTATTATGCCTTTCATTATATAGGCCCTCTGCCATTAGTGTATCACAACCAGCAACAAGTTGTGTGAGTGTTTCCAGTTCTGTTTTACAGAACCCGCATTTGCCTCTTTCTCCCACATGATCAAGGGGCTATAAAACAACATTTATGTAGCCCACTACACAGGGCCAATAATATTAACCTTTCATCTTTTGGTTTAAATTCACTTCTCCTTAACTATTCCTGTGTCAAATCCTGATTGACATGAGGTTGTTTCAGGAGTTTTCTGTACTTGCAACTATATTTATGCCTTTTCCAAATTTCTTGCCTTCCCATCTGATTTTATTCCTTATATTCTTTTTGGCACATTCATTTGCTGCCTGATTTTAGTCTTTTGGTAAGGTTTCCATTCTCTCTTGATACCGATATGCTTCTGCTACACTAAGAAAGAAAGTCAACTTAAATTTGTTCTCTTCATGTTTTAAAACTTTCACTATGTTTGGATTTGGTAAGGTCAACAAATTTGGTTTAAAAGCCTGCGTTTGCACTTGTTTCCCCCCTTTCCTGTTAACTAGTCTAGTCCAGATACAGATTTGCTGTATCCAGGACTGTATGTAAGCATCTGAGCCCCCCAAGCCTTTCTGTATTGGAGGGAAGCCTTCTAGCTTATCAGTGGGTGTGGTAAGCACTAGGTAGCCTATCTACCACAAAAGGAGTGGTTTCCGGCCCAGAAATTGTAGTTTATTGGCAGTTTTTCCATCTCTGTCAACTTTCTGGTTTAAAAGCCCATGTTTGCGCTTGTTTCCCGCCTTTCCTGTAACTAGTCTAGTCCAGATACAGACTTGCTGTATCCAGGACTGTTGTAAGTTTCTGAGCGGTGCCAAAGTCTGCTCTTCAATTTGTCCCTTAGATCTACTAGTTCTCTCCTCTCCTGCGCTTATACTAGCTTATTCGTCTAGCACTTTACCAGACTTCTTGTAGCAATTATAGTAGCACACAAAAGTGCTACCAGCACTAAACATTCTACAAGGAAACAGATCCAGTACTTATTATCAATGCCCACCCCTCCAGCAATGTCTAAAGGTCAATTCCCTGTGCTTTCTCCTATTAACCTGGTGAACTTGGGCATCCTGAGGCAATGTAGCAACTGCCTCATGTACACCGACAACCCTCTCCTCTTACCTCCCAACACTCAGACTTGCGAGAGATGCACTTATATATCCAAATTGGAAGCCAAGCACCCTCCAGCCAAGACCGGAATAGCTGGTGAAGAGGAGAAGGTCAACACTTGCACCACACCACATGGAACACATAGCCCTTCAGAACACACACCAGCACTGCCTTCACATAAAAACACAAACCACACACCCACCTTCGCGGAGGCTCTGAATAAAAATCTACCCAAGCAGCAGAGACCTCCAAGGCAGAAATGCACTAACCACCACAACACAACACTAATCATGAGGCACATAACTCTCTTAAACAGTGTGCCACTCACCCAAAGCCCCTAAGGAAAAACAGCATGTCCAACACACTAGTCATAGGTAACTCAATAGTGAGGCATACTGATGTCCCACTCACTAGGTTGAATAAGGAGAAAATAACAGCCAGCTGCCTGTCAGGTGCCAGGATCTGCCACATAACGGACGCACTCAGGTCCCTCAACAACAGGTACAAATATGACTCTGTCATTGTACATGTGGGTGTGAATGACCTGAGACGTACCTCCCTGGACTACATGAAAAGAGGCATGGAGGAGCTCTCAGATTATGTAGCCCAGGCGGGTATGACCCTAGCCATGAACAGCATCCTACCATCACCCAGAATTATACTATACTACAAGCAGAAAATGATTGATTTCAACAACTGGCTAAGTTTCTGATGTCATTCTAAGGGGATCCAGTATCTGTCTGCCTGGGATGACGATTGACAGACCTTGATGCTTTGCCAGAGATGGCCTGCACCTTCTTCTGGACTTCCAGATACTGGTCAAGGCTCTTGCCACCACTATAGTGCCTTTTTAGGCAGTGTTCCAAAGACCAAATTACCACCGTAACAGGTACAAACAAATGCAATCTGAGGGTCATGCTGCTCAATGCTATAAGTCTAAATCTCAAAATGCACTTGCTCGAAGCACTCCTTAAAATAGAGAACATCGACATTTGTGCTGTAACAGAGACTTGGTTCAAGGCAGCAGAAAGCACCCCTGCACTACCAGGCTATAACTCATTCCACACCTTTTGCCCCAGAACTTGGGCCGAAGCTCCAAAGGCAGTGGTGTTTCCATATTCATAAAGGATGCACACACCTCCAGACTGGTAGCCCAACATACCGCATCAAAGATACTTCAGGTGCAGCTAACATTGGCTAAAACAGCAATTCAGGTCATAGCCTGCTATAGGCCCCCAACTATGTCCCAAGACTCACACTCCACATTCCTAAGCACCCTGGAGAATATTAGGGTCCAACCTAACACTCTCTTACTAGCCAACTTCAACTACCCCTCCATTAACTGGGAAAACTACTCATGTACTAATACACTTGCCCAATGTTTCCTGGAGTTCATTAATTCCAATGCCCTCCCTGGACCAGCTCATTCTTATCCCCACTAGAGGTAGCAACATCCTTGACCTGGTCATTACTAACATGGGTGACCATTGCTCTACACCAATAGTCAGCTTCTCCTTAGTTAGATCCGACCACAAACTAATCACCTTGGAAATCCACATCCATCCCACCCCCCCGCAAAGGTAACCACCATGAAAAACTTCTCCAAAGCTAACTTTGGGCTCCTAAAAACAGAGGTGGCTAACTAAGCAGCACTCATGCAAACAGAGAATAGTTGTGCGACTGCCAAATCATACACCAATGCACTTATGAACAAGTACACAAATGCCATACCCAATAGAACCAAGATGCTCTCCTCCAAAAAAAGAAGCCAATTTGTTGGTCCCCTGCTGTAAACAAACTCTTCAACAGAAGGAGAAAACTAATGCGGAATAAGGTGAAGTCCCAAGACTGGAAAAACTCCCTTATCAGCCTCAACAAAAAGTTGAGATCCCTCATCAAATTCTCTAAAGCTAGCTATGAAAACAGAATTGCAGCAGATAGTAAAGACAACCACAAGGCCTTCTACAGTTATGTAAAGAATCTTCATGGCAATACCCAGATTTGCTCTGAGCTACTGCACAATGGTACCTCCTATACCCTCTCTCTCCGCCAAGGGACCAATCATAATACCAGCAGATTGCCAGGCACCCAGTATTACTGCTGCACAGGTTAAAACAGCACTGTCCAAGGCCAAGAATACAGCTTCTATGGGACCTGACAATATCCCTGGCTGTGTTCTACATGAACTACAGAGTGAACTGGCACCTCACCTGTGTGCCTTTCTCAATCACAGCCTTTGTCCCTACTGACTGGTGCACTGCTACAGTCATTCCTCTCCACAAAGGAGGAGTGACTACAGACCCTGGGAACTATTGCCCCACTAGCCTGACGAGTCTGATATGCAAAGCTATGGATCGCATCATCATGGACCTAATAAACAAGAATATAGGGAATCTCCAATCTCTGGATCTCACACAGTTTGGTTTTGTGAAGGGTAGATCATGACTGCTCAACTTGGTCGACTTCTTTGAGTGAGTCACCAGAGCTGTGGATTAAGGCAAAGTGGTTCATACAGCCTACCTTGATCTGGCCAAGGCTTTTGATACCATTCCCCACTTGGGAATCATAGAAAAACTTACTAAGCTAGGCATCAACCCCATATCACTAGGTGGGTTGCAAACTGGCTCACAGACAGCACCCACAGTGTGAAAGTAGCTGACTCCAAGTCAGACTGATGACTAGCCACAAGTGGAGTCCCACAGGGTTCAGTCCTGAGTCCTCTCCTGTTTGGTATCTACTTCTCTGAAGTCCAGGCCAACACAAAAATACTATGGCTGACAACGCTCGCAGACGATTGCAAGTTGGGAGCCATTATTAACTCTCCAAGTGATGTTGACATCCTACAGAATGGCCTCACTGAGACCGATGACTGGTGTCAGAACCATGCCTTAAGCTCAATGCCAAAAAATGTGTTGTCATCCCCTTTGGGGAAAAACCCGGTTCCCATAAATTACAACACTGATGGTAGTCCACTGAACACTGAAGGTGTTATAAGAGATCTGGGAACACATGTTGACAGCAACCTCTCTTTTGATCACCACATTGCCACTAAGGGTTTTGCATCCCGGAAGAAAGAGGTCATTGTCTCCCTCTACTCTTCCCTCATTAGGCCAATCATCGAGTACAGTACCCCATTTGGTATGTACCTCTCTAGATACCTGCAACAACTGGAGAGGCCACAAAAGTACCTCACAAAGAAGATCCTAGGCCTTAAATACTTGTCCTATATGGACAGACTCAAAACTCTCCAACTATTCTGTGTCTCATATTGCCTACTTAAAGGCGATCTCTGGCTGACTTACAAAGCCATGTCTGACCCAGCTCTGTTAGAAATGCTGCATCTAAAGAAATCCCAATCCCTCCCCAGCACACACTCCAGAGACCTCAACATCATTACCACAATTAACAGAACATGCTGGAGGGACAGGTTCATAACCCCGAGACTGCCCATGCTATGGAATAGACTTCCCATACATGTGAAGCAGAGCATCTCGCTGACCCTCTTCTAGAGAAATGTTGATGAGTGGATGGGAAACAGAAAATTCACCCCGGGGATAACTCTAGTGGATCTACTCGACAGAGGCACTGGGAACTAAGGTTGGGTGGCATTATGCCAGGGTAATCCTATGGCTAGGCTTGTAACGTCCCCAGGGCCATTAGCCTAGTACACAACTATGAACCTATGTATGCAGCCCTACAAGTGTAGATCTATACATGTAATCAGTTTTGAGTAGGCCTATACCTCCTCCAGAATGAGGAATAAATCTTGGTATACACTGATTTTTATATATCATTTGATAAGTGTGAAGCATTTTTCTTGTTTTCCTGTCCATCTGATCCAATACCTTCTATGGCCAGTCAATCACCCCAAAACTGTAAGTGATAACAGGAAGACCAAATTGATTTATAGCTTGAACTTTGTTCCTAGCTGTCAGGGCTGTTTTCAGTATTGATTTTAGTCTTCTAAAATATTCCTTACTGAGTTTTACTCACATTTGTTCATGTTTTATTGTAGATCCTTCATCAATTCACAAATATTTAGACATTCCCTCCTTCTCAAGTTCCTTTATATCACATTCCTGTCCAAGAATGATATGTTCATGGTACTGCAGCTTTCCTGCTTTACATGTTGCTTCTGCATGTTTATCAAGACCAAATAACATTATTTTATCATCTGAGAAAGTTTTGACCATTTTCAGTTTTGCTTTCAACTCATCATCCACAAAAAGAAGTTGAGAAGTCTTTACACATAGTATCATATGAAGTTACTAGGCTAATGGTCCTGGGGCCCTTACAAGCCTAGCCAAGAATTTATCCCCAAAAAAGAAAACCTCAGTCAGCATCTATCACCCCTGTCAATGAGGGACAAGGATGGAACCCCTGGGACAAATCTGTGATTTTCCATCCACTCATCACGTTTGCACTTGAAGAGGGTCAGTGAGGTACTCTGTTTGACATGTATGGGAAGTCTATTCCAGAGACGGGGCAACCTCTGGGAGACAAACCTGTCTCGCCAGCAGGTTTTGTTGATGTTGCATATTAGATTTAGGCCTTTCAAGCAGGTAATGCGTGAGAAGTTAGACTTACAGATATGGAGCATCTCTAGTAGGGTAGGGTCCAATATTGCCTTACAAGCGAGACACATATCACCTCTGAACAATCTGTACAATACAGAGTACAGTGATAGTGATTTCAGCCTGTCCACATAGGATGGGTGTTGGAGGGTATGAATTCTCTTTGTAACTAATTTCTGTGGCCTTTACAGTTGGTGCAGGTGTTTGGAGAGGTAAATACCAAAAGGGGTGTTATACTCAATTACTGGGCTAATGAGGGAGGAGCATAGAGAGGTAATAACCTCTTTTTCTCTAGGTGCAATCCCTTTACTTATGAGATGAACCAAATAAAACGCTTTTTTGACCACTGCCGCTACATGAAGGTCAAATGTGAGATTGTGGTCAACCTGAGTACCCAGGTCTCTCACCATGATGTGGTAATCAGTAGGGGCAATGTTTTTACTGAATGTTATAATAATACATTTTTTTGTGTTTAACTTAAGGCCATGACTTTGGCACCAGTCATTTGTTGCTGTGAGACCCTCTTGCAGTATGTTAACATCATTTGGGGAGTCAATGACAGCACCCAACTTACAGCCATCCACAAACTTGGTCAGCCACAGGCCCTTTGTCTTTGTCTGGACCTCTGAGAAGTAGATTCCAAACAGTAGGGGTCCCATGACAGATCCCTGGGGAACACCACTAATGACAGGTCTGCCGTTGGAGGTGGAGGTGGCTATTTTGACCCTGTAGGTCTATCAGTGAGACAGTTGGCCACCCACCTGATGAGACATGGATTTATGTCAAGTTGTGTTAGTTTTTCGATGATGACCGACTGGTGGACTGTGTCAAAGGCCTTGGCCAAGTCAAAGTAAGCTGTATGTACTGACATTCACTTTGTTGTTTTCTGGGAGCCACATTGTAACCATGATCTAATCTGTTAAGTAGACACCTTAATGGGTTAAGTACAAGACAAAGGATCAATGGTGACAAATTCCCCTTTGAATTTTTATCCCTGGGATAACAATTTGTCCTTTATCATGGTTTAGCTGCAAAGTGGTTTGCCACTGTTTTATGGTCACTGTAATGTAATTGATCAATGTAGGGGCTGTCTTAGACATCTGTAAGAACTCCTTTATCCGTGAATGTGGGATGCTGTGAAATGTTTTTCTGTAATCTATCCATGCCATACTTAGATACTTCCACTTTTTACAATTCTTCATTATGATTTTATTTAACAACAAATGATCCTTTGTGCTATATGACTTCCTTTTATTACCCTTTTGTTCTATTGCCACTATTGTGATTTGTAAATGACTACAAACTCTGCCAGCATCGATTCTAGTATACAGTTTACACACTGTTGGAAGCTAAGTTATTGCTCTGTAGTTTTTAGGATATCTTGCAGGTTGACTCTTAAGGAGTAGTACTGTTTTTCCTGTTGTTAACCAGGTTAGTGTCCCTTGGGTTGCATACATAAATCATTCTTACTCAGGGCTAAATCTTCCTGTAAAGATGTTAATACTTTTAGCCAGAAGTTAGGCACTACATCTGCACCTGGAGGTTCCTAACATTTGTTGGATGGTGCAGTGGTGCAGCAATTAGAGTTGCTGTCTCACAGCAAGAGGTTTTCGGGTTTAATTTTTGGCCAGGGTGCCTTCTGTGGGGAGTCTGCACACCCTCCCTGTGGTTTGCATGGGTTTTCTCTAGGAGCTCCGGTTTCCTCCCACATTCCAAAGACATGCATCTGGAGCATTTCTCCTTGGGCCTCCAATGAAAATGGGCTCTGTCCCAATTGCACTTTCCCAGTAAACAAATGTTAAATAAATAAAATAAATAAATTAGGAGCTTTTCTTAATTTTGTTTCAATTTTGCTGGCTGTTGCTTCATCCCATTCCATACCCTGAACATTTGAACTTCTTACTGTTTCTTTTACTTCTTCAGCATTTTTGTTATGTTCCACAGGGTCTTCACAGACGTTTCTCCAAATTGTGTCTATTTCTTCTTTTTTGGTGGTGTTTTCTTTTCCTTTGTTTCCCACTTCTCTATAAAATGTTTTTAGGTCATCAAGAAATTGCTTATTTGGTACTTTTCCTTTATATTTATCTTCCTGTGCTATATTTAGTTTATTATTTGCAATAGGGTAAGACAGATCCTGGTCTGTTCTAATACTACTTGTTTTTATCACATCTATCTTTCTAAGTATTGTCATTGATCTGTTCTCTCTTCTATACTATTCTAACAGTGGCACTTCTTGCTTTAATTGCTTTATAATTTTCTCTACTCAATAATTCCATGATGGCATTTGATTTCTTCCCTTCCTTTCCTTTATTGCCTTGTATTTTGGTATGACTTTATCTGTTATTAATTAAGCTGCACAGTAATATATCCTATTTACTTCTATTATATCATAAAGTTCTGTTAATATTATTTGTTTTATCAGACTTCT